>NC_142488.1:24069811-24372842 GCF_049115385.1 Moschus berezovskii | reverse complement strand
TATTTTACATGTTTTTCTTACTCAGGCAAGTGTACTAAATATTAATTTTCTATTTGGTTATTTAGTAGAATATTGGCAAATAGAATTGTTTAGTACTTTAATACTGTATAGAAATTTGCTGAAATTGTCAGCAGATGTCGGATTAAAATATAAAACATCAATTCTTCTTGAAGTTATATAAGTAATGCCTTTCAAAGATTTAGAAAGTTAATATCATTTGAACTTATAATGTTCAGCAACAGTTTTAGCATGAGTGATTTTGTTTCAGAGGTCTTATCCTTTACATAAACTGTTCGTTCTCCATTTTGGTTATCATTTTATTTGTATTAATATTTTTCTTTTTATAAAATGCATTGTTCAAAGTTTTCTGAGAGATAGGATTTATAGTTATCTCCTACATCAAAGCATATTACTTATCATTTATCAATTGTGTGAATTTCCCTTGTTCATTTGTATTCCAAATACACAAAGTTCAAGTGCAGTTCAGTTCAGTTCAGTCGCTCAGTCGTGTCTGACTCTCCGCGACCCCATGAATCACAGCACGCCAGGCCTCCCTGTCCATCACCAACTCAAGTAGCATAAAATAAAACTGCTATCTCATTATTCCTCAAGATTGTCTTTGAAACACGTTTAATGTTACAGAATAAAATTTCTATCTAAATCTGAAATCTGTTCTAAAATACAAAACACCATTACTCTAAACCCTAAATCAAGTAGTATTTAAAATAATATATACAAATAGAGCAGTAAACTGTACGCCCTTGAATAAAAGCCAGTGTAAACAATTATTCTCTCATGTGAGTATGATGGAAGAGGGCTTGTAAGACTGGATTAATGTTCAGATGAATAGAAAAAAATCAGTTTTAGGAATGTAAATTATGAAATATAAATTATGTTGAAATTTTTAGCCTCAAATTTAATCTTGTAGAAGCTCTTATCATGACTTAGAAAACTTTTCAAATTTAGCACAGTAACCATTTCCCTTTTCCTATTGTTTCAACTCAACAAATACAACCCTAACTCCATTTATTAATTAAGTTTATATATTTTCATTGGACAATAAGCAATATATGAAACTGGAAAGTAAATGTGCCATTTTTGTCTAATGATAATGTAGCCCCTTGAACTAGATTATTTGCAATGATAATATGTTGTATTTAACTCAGTAAAATTCCAATCATTTATATATATGACTGGACACTTGGATTTGACTATTGCAGTAGGCTGAAAGTCTGGATTTACATTAGTTTTTTTAAATAAAAAAAAATTAAATTATAAGCAACAGTCTTATTATTCAAAGTGTCTTTACCTTTGAAGAACAAGTGGTGGAAAGGATTTCAGGGAAAAACTTTCTAGAGATTGCTGATAATAGAAGCTGAAACTTCTAGTTTCTTACAATCGAGGGTGTCATAGAAATAATGGTTATGCCACTGTTTTCTAGGTCACCAGTGAGTACTTTAGCAGAAATTGTGTTCAACCACCTCACCTTCTGTTAAAGACTGCAGTAGTTTTGCAATTTTAATTTTCAATCCAAGATACTTTCTGAGAATTTTGTGGATTGTAATGTTAGAGAAACCTAGCATAAAGAAAAATAAAGGAAAAGTCTGTATGTTTTTAGGACCATCATAATAGATAATGTAGTGATCAAAAGGAATTTTCTAAGAAGCAGAGTTCATCTGTAATAGAGGTATTTTTAACCATAAAATAAACCCAAAACTTATTGATTTATTTGGTTTATTTATCGATAAACCTTGATTGGCAATATTCTGCATTTGGTGGGCTTCACAGAGAGATAGTGACTTTTGGAACCAAACTATCCCTTTATTTAAATGTAGAAAAGTTCTAGAAATGGTTTGTAATCAGGATATATTTTTGTGAGAGATAATATATTTGGATTGAAAGAATTGATCTGTTATTAGTTCACTGTTGTCATATCCATGTACGCTCACTGAAAGGTAGAGATTGGTAGGACAAAAATGTTACCTTATTTTAATTTTCCCAAATCCTTTCCATTATTACAAAAATGAGCATTTTGCAATCTTCCCACACTGCACTTCATAGTTGAGAATTGATAAAGTCAGGGAAGTAAAACTGAATGAAAAATTCTCTTTACTGATTTAGGGGAGTGTCAAGTTATTTCCCCACCAGCTTTATTGAGATACAATAACCTTGTGCAAATTTAAGGTGTTCAGTTCAGTTCAGTTGCTCAGTCGTGTCCGACTCTTTGCGACCCCATGAATCACAGCACGCCAGGCTTCCCTGTCCATCACCAACTCCCGGAGTTCACTCAAACTCATGTCCATCGAGTCGGTGATGCCATCCAGCCATCTCATTCTCTGTCGTCCCCGTCTCCTCCCACCCCCAATCCCTCCCAGCATCAGAGTCTTTTCCAGTGAGTCAACTCGTCACATGAGGTGGCCAAAGTATTGGAGTTTCAGCTTTAGCATCAGTCCTTCAAGAGAACACCCCGGATTGATCTCCTTTAGAATGGACTGGTTGGATCTCCTTGCAGTCCAAGGGACTCTCAGGAGTCTTCTCCAGCACCACAGTTCAAAAGCATCAATCTTCGGCGATCAGCCTTCTTCACAGTCCAACTCTCACATCCATACATGACCACGGGAAAAACCATAGCCTTGACTAGACGGACCTTTGTTGGCAAAGTAATGTCTCTGCTTTTTAATATGCTGTCTAGGTTGGTCATCTCATTCTCTGTCGTCCTCTTCTCCTCCCGCCCCCAACCTTTCCCAGCATCAGAGTCTTTTCCAGTGAGAGAATGAGATGGCTGGATGGCATCACCGACTCTGTGGACATGAGTTTGAGTGAACTCCGGGAGTTGGTGATGGACATGGAGGCCTGGCGTGCTGTGATTCATGGGGTCGCGGAGAGTCGGACACGACTGAGCGACTGAACTGAACTGAACTGAACTGAGGTTAGTCATGACTTTCCTTTCAAGGAGTAAGCGTCTTTTAATTTCATGGCTGCAGTCAGCATCTGCAGTGATTTTGGAGCCCCCCAAAATAAAGCCTGACACTGTTTCCACTGTTTCCCCATCTGTTTCCCATGAAGTGATGGGACCAGGTGCCATGATCTTTGTTTTCTGAATGTTGAGCTTCAAGCCAACCTTTTCACTCTACTCTTTCACTTTCATCAAGAGGCCTTTGAGTTCCTCTTCACTTTCTGCTATAAGGGTGGTGTCATCTGCATATCTGAGGTTATTGATATTTCTCCCGGCCTTCTTGATTCCAGCTTGTGCTTCTTCCAGCCCAGCATTCCTCATGATGTACTCTGCATAGAAGTTAAATAAGCAGGGTGACAATATACAACCTTGACGCACTCCTTTTCCTATTTGGAACCAGTCTGTTGTTCCATGTCCAGTTCTAACTGTCGCTTCCTGACCTGTGTACAGGTTTCTCAAGAGGCAGATCAGGTGGTCTGGTATTCCCATCTCTTTCAGAATGTTCCACAGTTTATTGTGATCCACACAGTCAAAGGCTTTGACATAGTCAATGTGTACAGTGTACCAAGTTCTATTAAAAAGACCAGTTTTCATTTTCCAACTTCTTGAGACCAGTATAAAGGGAAGACTGACAATGAAATGTGATGGCTGAGTAGATGAGAGGTCACTGTTACCATCTCCACTTCCCTTCCTAACAGAACCCTTGGAAATGTCATAAAGAGTGACTGCCTTGAGATCAATAAAACATAAATTGTAAGCTCCAAGAGGTTAATTAATACATATGTCTTACTGATATAACTCCATCACTGACCTGTTTGCCAGGCATGCAGTAGATTCTATAAATGAGCCAATTGGGTACATTTATAGCAATTGCTTTGAGACTCGAAATAAACTACTATCAATGCTGGGTAATGAATTATTATAATAGGACCATACCTACAAAGAGGATAGTGTAGTACCTGGTACATTGAATCACTCAGCTGAGATAAAGGAATATAATTAATTATATTAAAGTGCAAATATACAATGAACATATATTTACAGTCTCTTAAGATAAATTGTAATTTTAGATTCATAGCAGTGACCTGAGTATTATTCTCATTATCACAAATATATTTGAAAGCCTTTTACCATATGATTCAATTTGCTGTCACTCAGATGTGTTTTCATTTTAATATTGCTGAAGATAGAAGTTTGATTTTTTTTTTTAATGTGCCAACAGGAGGAAGAGAAAGAAAACAACATTTATTGAAAGCTTTTCAGTGCTGTACAGAATTTGGGTTTATTCTTAAACTCATTTTAATTAAAATATATTTTGCTCTTTTTTCTGTAGTTCAGTATTTCTTGCAGAGTAACATAGGTAAAAAGAAAAATACAGTATGGTAATACTGCAGATGTGTTGTACACCATTATGCTTTTGATATTTCTGACATTGCTTTAGAGCAGAGCCGTCAAATCTGATTCCTGTTCAGCATTTTGGTTTTAACACACTCTGGAAGCTCTTTTGCCTCTAAGTCAAATCTTACTTGCAACCTATCATTTAGTTTTGATCATTACCTTTTTTATTAGTATGTTTAATCGTTGTTGTATTTGTAGTTAATCTTGAGGTATTTTAAACCACCATTTATAAATATAATATGGTATGATGTGTATGTATTCTCTTAAATGTGTAAGAATAAGCCTTATTAACTTGATAAGTACTAGCTGTGCCCACAGTGAGAAAGTATGTCATAGGAAGAATACTGGAAGGAGTTGAATGACTGCTCCAAACAATGCAATGAGTGATTTCATTGTTACTTTTAATCTTCTTTCACACTTATATCCCCCTCCCAGAGTGCTTCCAAGCAGCTAAGGGATTTAAGGGAAACTGGACCAAGAATATTCCTCCCGTGTTTACAGTGCATGTGTTCTAAATATTAAATGTAAGTATATTTGTAGGATCATTAGCTTACAATCTATTGAACATGATTCGCACTCAAATATATGAATTTAGAGCACAGGTTGGCAAAGTTTTTCTTTAGAGGGCTAGATAATAAATATTTTACACTTTAAGGACCGTCTAGTCTCTGTCTCAACTATTCACTTTGTTCTGGTACCATGAAAACAGTCATCGATCATATATAAATGGATGAATGTGGCTCTATTCCAAACAAAAACAAAATTCTTTGATTTACAAAATCAGATTGGACCAGATTTGCTTTTGGAGTTTGTCAGCCTGCTGGTTTAGAAGGTAAATTCTCATGCTCTTATTTCCCAAGGCATAATTTCACTGGCATAAAATCAGAATAAAATGTTATATGATAATTATTTCCAGGCTATTCAGTGATACATGAAAAGTACATGTTTATAATTAAAAGTTGATATTCAGTTAGAACTAGATTACCAGTATATTAAGTAATAAATTAACTGAACAGAAGACATAACAGACTAAGAAATAGTGGAGGTTCCAGTGGAAAAAGCCTACATATATATAACATCTCTATGAAAATATAATTTGAATGTTATAGATACATTTTTTTTAATGATTCTGTATTCCATTAAGCTGGATTGATTCATATGTATACTATTAAAATGACAACGTCAATTGGAACATAGGACTCAGTTTTGAATCCACATCTGATTCTCTCGGCAGTTTTAAGAATTCCAGATGAAGCATTTTTATTTTAAGATCATGGAAGAATAAATGATAATAAAATTGCGACCCCAACCATAACTAGAAAAATGGAGAAAAATATGTGGGAACAACCCTTTCAGACTTGAACAACTGGTATTACAGGATCCCAGAGGGAAGGGAAAGAACAAGGTGGGCTATATAATAGACCCTGATGTCAGCCCCAAGCATTTACTAGACTGCACTGAAAGTAGTGGACTTCTCTGGCATTAAAAATAGAGACAAAAGCTTAGAGAGCTGAGGTGACTGCAATTTGTGGAGTAGAGTACCAATCAGTTCAGTTCAGTCGCTCAGTTGTGTCCGACTCTTAGCAACCCCGTGAACCACAGCACGCCAGGCCTCCCTGTCCATCACCAACTCCCGGAGTTCACTCAAACTCATGTCCATCGAGTCGGTGATGCCATCCAGCCATCTCATTCTCTGTCGTCCCCTTCTCCTCCTACCCTTAATCCCTCCCAGCATCAGAGTCTTTTCCAGTGAGTCAACTCGTCACATGAGGTGGCCAAAGTATTGGAGTTTCAGCTTTAGCATCAGTCCTTCCAATGAACACCCAGGATTGATCTCCTTTACAATGGACTGGTTGGATCTCCTGGCAGTCCAGGGGACTCTCAAGAGTCTTCTCCAGCACCACAGTTCAGAAGCATCAATTCTTCAGCGATCAGCTTTCTTCACAGTCCAACTCTCACATCCATACACGACCACGGGAAAAACCATAGCCTTGACTAGATGGACCTTGGTTGGCAAAGTAATGTCTCTGCTTTTTAATATGCTGTCTAGGCTGGTCATAACTTTCCTTCCAAGGAGTAAGCGTCTTTTAATTCCTGGCTGCAATCAGCATCTGCAGTGATTTTGGAGCCCAAAAAAATAAAGTCTGACATGGTTTCCACTGTTTCCCCATCTATTTCCCAAGAAGTGATGGGACCAGATGCCATGATCTTTGTTTTCTGAATGTTGAGCTTCAAGTCAACCTTTTTACTCTCCTCTTTCACTTTCATCAAGAGGCTTTTGAGTTCCTCTTCACTTTCTGCCATAAGGGTGGTGTCATCTGCATATCTCAGGTGATTGATATTTCTCCTGGCAATCTTGATTCCAGCTTGTGCTTCTTCCAGCCCAGCGTTCCTCATGATGTACTCTGCATAGAAGTTAAATAAGCAGGCTGACAATATACAACCTTGACGTACTCCTTTTCCTATTTGGAACCAGTCTGTTGTTCCATGTCCAGTTCTAACTGTTGCTTCCTGACCTGCATACAGGTTTCTCAAGAGGCAGGTCAGGTGGTCTGGTATTCCCATCTCTTTCAGAATTTTTCAGTTTATTGTGATCCACACAGTCAAAGGCTTTGGCATAGTCAGTGAAGCAGAAATAGATGTTTTTCTGGGACTCTCTTGCTTTCTCCATAATCCAGAGGATATTGGCAATTTGATCTCTGGTGCCTCTGCCTTTTCTAAAACCTGCTTGAACATCTGGGAGTTCACGGTTCACATATTGCTGAAGCCTAGCTTGGAGAACTTTGAGCATGACTTTACTAGCGTGTGAGATGAGTGCAATTGTGCGGTAGTTTGAGCATTCTTTGGCATTGCCTTTCTTTGGGATTGGAATGAAGACTGACCTTTTCCAGTCCTGTGGCCATTGCTGAGTTTTCCAAATTTGCTGGCATATTGACTACAGCACTTTCACAGCATCATCTTTCAGGATTTGAAATAGCTCAGCTGGAATTCCATCACCTCCACTTGCTTTGTTCCTCGTGATGCTCTCTAACACCCACTTGACTTCACATTGCAAGATGTCTGGTTCCAAGTGAGTGATCACACCATCGTGATTATCTTCGTCATGAAGATCTTTTTCGTACAGTTCTTCTGTGTATTCTTGCCACCTCTTCTTAATCTCTTCTGCTTCTGTTAGATCCATACCATTTCTGTCCTTTATCGAGCCCATCTTTACATGAAATATTCCCTTGGTATCTCTAATTTTTTTGAAAATATCTCGTTTTTCCTATTCTGTTGTTTTCCTCTATTTCTTTGCATTGATCACTGAGGAAGGCTTTCTTATCTCTCCTTGCTATTCTTTGGAACTCTGCATTCAGATGCTCCTAGAGTACCAGAGCAGAGATAATTGTTCATTGAATGAGCCCTATGTATCTGAATTGGATCATATGGAACATTTGGCTGAGTAAGTGTCACATGCATAAGGGGAGAATTCACAAGGCTGGGTAAAAGATAGCTCACAGAGAGCTATAAACTGAACCGTCATCACAGTTCACATGGGGTTGGAAAATAACGAAAATAGAGTAGCTTTCTTGATTACCACGAGAATTCAGTAGAAACCCCAGAAAGGCCAGATTGTAGAAGGAAGGTTTTCTACCCCTGGGATAAAAGGTAACCTAGCTTAATTATCTTTAAACAGTCCTAACAAAGCTTAGAAAAAGCTCTCAACAAGAAAATGCTGATATGCAAGTACATTATTTTCCAAAATGAAACTCAACAATTTTTCAAGGAAAGCAACAAAATTTGGACAACATCATCATTTATAATGTCCACTGTCCAATCAATACTTTTCCTACTAACCAATCATGTAGTAGGAAAATATGGCTTATAACCAGGGAAAAAATCAGGTAAAATATCCTAGAATTGACAGATACAATAATATTAAAAGATTTGAATAGTTACTACAAACATGACTAAGAAAATAAAGGAATCATTAATATAATGAAGAGAAAAATAGGAACTTAAAAAAAGAGAAAGAAGAGCTGGAAATTATGCTGTGGCTGCACATCTTCTCTCTCCTGAGTCCACTTGTCCTTGACCTGTCAGTAATAAGGAAATAGTTATAGCTAATGCTCTGCTAATAATTTTGCTTCGCTTGGCATTTCAAATGAAATATTCTTTATAGTATATTTTTATATTTACTTTTACTGGAGATTATTTCACCCTATAAAACTCATATCTAATGTACTTAACAGCTGAGATTATTTAAAAGAACTGAACTAACTTTGATTATAAAGCATATTTCTTAAAAGTGATAGGTAAAAGTTCCAATGAAACAACAATCATCAAATATCATTCAAAGCAAACTTTTTACAGTATATTGCTGCACTACATATTTGAAAGTTAAATCTGGGTCTGATTAGAGGATGTTTCTCCTTAATTTGCTTTCATTTTCCCTTTCAGAAAGATTTGAGTACCTGTTCTATATTTGACAAGGATAATTTACTATATTTTCTCAAGCAATTTCTGGATGTTCCAAAGATATATCAGTAACCATCATATGCACCCATAATTAATGCCGGAGTTGAGTCAGCATACAGAAAGTATGGCCTTTGGATGGCAACTCTTGGCTGAATTCCTAATGTTCTGTTTCAATTTCTGATGAGGTGATGAAGTGGAAAGCTTGTACGATGTAACTTTGCCATATGTTTCTTTTGGGATTTTTGAAAGAGGATCAACGACTTAAAATCACCAGATGAAACATTTTAGCTTTTCAGAGACTAGAATGGGGAAAGTCAAAGCTAATTTTTAAAAAAATTCAACCTGAAGTATCTGAATCCATTCCAGATAAACCCAAGTAGAGTGGTAGTAATATTTACTAGGGCTACAACAATATGATACAAAATTTGTGAAATATGGTATAATTCATATACATGCTACATTTTCAATATTAGGAACAGATACACTCAATTTGTTTTCCAAAGATCAGCATAATGCCAATATTTAAAATGTAAGCATTTCAGTCTAAATAAGCTAAAAACATGCTGAGGATCAATTTACAAATGTAACATTTTTCAATAATTACTTTAAAATAATCCTTACAGTAATCCTAATAGTTACCTAATACATTTATTTTGATGATAGTCAGTGGTTCATAGTATTTAATATTTATAATTTTGCAGAAAATGAGCATTAACCTTAAAGAACACTGTTTTCTAAGTGTTTTAAATTGGTTTGGTGTAACAGCATTCTTTCAATAACTGCAATAACATATATACACATTAAAAAATTTATAAGAATGTTCTGATGACCAACCAAATGATCAGACATTTTCTAAGGCATGAGGACATTTTTAAAGGGCTTCTATTTACCCATCCAGGATAAAGAAAATAATAGAATATTCCAAAGGAATTACTTAGAACCGAGAAATTAGGACCATGTTGAAGTCCTCTGAATGTTTCTTTTCTTTCCTATATTTCTGACAGGAGTGATCTTATTTCACCTATATGTTACCTTTCTGTAACTTTTGATTTATTCACTGAGACAATTTTGTCCTTCTATAATCAAAAGCTACTATATTCTATCCCCCACCCCTACCCTTTCAAGAATGTGAACAAATTAATATTTAGTTCAACTAGAAAATTGTTCTACTTTTTGTTACGAAGCATATATTTCTTACAAAATAATGTATGTGTTATTCACTGTTGTATGTTGAGTGCTTGCTCATTAGTGTCTGACTCTTTATGACCCCATGGATGGCATCCTGGGCTCCTCTGTCCATGGGATTTTCCAAGCAAGAATACTGGAGTGGGTTGCCATTTCCTTCTTCAAGAGATCTTCCTAACCAGGGAGTCGAACCCTGGTCTCTTGTGTTTTTTGCAGTGGCAGGTGAATTCTTTACCACTGTGCCACCTGGTAAGCGCTACATATTTCTTTTTAGAGAATATATATTTACCATCACAGAAATTTCCAAGATTGTAATGGATGAAGCCTGTTCATTATTACAATAGTATGAGCTTTTTCAGACTTTTGTTTCCATTCTGTTCTGTTCTGTTCAGTCGCTCAGTCGTGTCCGACTCTCCGCGACCCCATGAATCACAGCACGCCAGGCCTCCCTGTCCATCACCAACTCCCGGAGTACACCCAAACTTGTTTCCATTAACTATTTTTAAAATATTTTTTCTGAGCAGTGTAATTCTTGTTACCACTTGCAGAGTATTTTGCACAATTTAATATGGTTAATTTTTTCTCAACAACAGTCAGTTCAGTCGCTCAGTCGTGTCCAACTCTTTGAGACCCAATGGACTGCAGCACACCAGGCTTCCCTGTCCATCACCAACTCCCGGAGCTTGCTCAAATTCATGTCCATAGAGTTGGTGATGCTATTAACCTTTCATTCTCTGTTGTCCCTTTCTCTTCCTGCCTTCAGTCTTTCCCAGCATCAGGGTCTTTTCTTTTTTTTTCTTTTGTCTTTCTTTTCCTTTTTTTTAAATTAATTTATTTTAATTGGAGGTGAATTACTTTACATTATTGTATTGGTTTTGCCATACATTGACATGAATCTGCCCCGGGTGTACATGTGTTCCCCATCTTGAACCCCCCTTCCACTTCCCTCCCCATCCCATCCCTCTGGTTCATCCCAGTACACCAGCCCCGAGCATCCTGTATCATGCATCAGGTGGCCAAAGTATTGGAGTTTCAGCTTCAACATCAGTCCTTCCAGTGAATATTCAGGACTGATTTCCTTTATGATGGACTGGTTGGATCTCCTTGCAGTCCAAGGGACTCTCAAGAGTCTTCTCCAACACCACAGTTCAAAAGCATCAATTCTTCCGCACTCAGCTTTCTTTATAGTCCAGCTCTCACATCCATACATGACTACTGGCAAAACCATAGCTTTGAGTAGATGGACCTTTGTAGGCAAAGTAATATCTCTGCTTTTTAATATGCTATCTAGGTTGGTCAACATATGAGTATGAAAATTGCTGAATAGAAAATTTGAAATATTTGTGGAGTAAATATCCACATAACTACCATTTGAATTCTACAATTTCTAGCATCTTGCTGTATTTGCTTTTATCTCATATATTTGTCCATCTCTGTATCTATCCATCTATCAATCCATCTTACCCTTTTATGCATTTTACTCCTAAACACATCAGCATTCATCTTTATCTAGAGTTCAGTATTTGTTTTCAGACATTTAATTCTTAGAGCCCAACTTTACACACAGAGAAATGAACAATTCTTGTATGAACTGTGCCATGAGTTTTGACAAAAGCTTACACTGTGTCGCCAACTCCTCAAGATATGAAACAGATGCAGATCCCTGTCAAGATATGACACATTTCCATCACTACAGAGAATTTCTGCATGCCCCTCTCAAGTCAGTTCCTTCGAAGTAGCCTTTTTCTGATTTTCTCCATAGTTTAGTTTTGAGCTTAGCCTAATATCTCTGAGCTTCCCTGATGGCTCAGATAGTAAAGAATTCACCTGCAGTGCAGGAGACCTGGGTTCAATCCTGGGTCGGGAAGATTCCCTGGAGAAAGGAATGGCTTCCCACTCCAGTGTTCTTGCCTGGGAAATCCCATGGACAGAAAAGCCTGACGGGCTACAATTCATGGGGTCGCAAAGAGTTGGACACGACTGAGCAACTAACACTATCACACTTTTAATATCTCTACTTCTGTTTCTCCATACTCAAGTAGTTCATTTCTCTCACTGTGCTAGAACATTATACCATTTCTATAGTGAAAATCAAACAAATAGGCAAAATAATATAAATTAAAAACAATTAACCCCCCTCCATTAAATAATGGAACCATCATAACATTCCACATCCATTACAATTTGGTTCCATACTTGCTTTCTAGCATTACTTACAATAGTCCCCATAATTTCCATCATTTCTGTCATCACACTGAACTTGCTCTCTGACTAAACCGTAAGTATTATATGCTGTTATCTTGGGTCATACGTAAGCATTTAATAGATTTAATAGTCATAGTTTTGGCTCTCTGAGGATCCGTGATGTGGTAAATTTAAATATAGCTGAATGACAGATTTGAATTACAGGCTTGGCAAAACTGACATGTGGAAGCAAGCCCTACAGTAAGTGAATGAGCACAGCCAGCTCCATACATCTGCCTCTCAATATAGTGACATTTGTTATATACATCAAGTGTACATTCACTCTCACCCAGATTTTGAAGGGATCACTTAATTTGTTTCACTATGTTTTAAAGAGAAAGTTGTAAGATATGAGGAAACACGACTTACAGGATTTACAGCCTTAGGGTTTGTTCCTCAGATATATAAATGTTCTATCCTAGTTGCTTCTTGGTGCTGCAAGAAATAGGAAAATAAACTTTTATTCTTATTCTAAATATGTTAGTTTCTATCATAGTCTTTTGTGCCTTTTCTTAATTACCTATTTACATGCTAATTCCTCCTTACAAATTAAAGAAAATTAGAAAGCACCCCACATACTTGAAACACTGTAGCTTGCCTTTTAGAATATATAATTGAGGTATTTCTTTCTAAGAAAGATAAAAAAGGATTTTAAAAGATCATGATGAGTTGGTTATATATGGAAACTAATATCAATCTAATATCTTAAAAATATATCTTATATACATAATTATTCATCTTCATTTGCTTAGACTATTTTCTCCCTTATACTACCCCATGCGCTATATTCATACAAATTTAAGAACAAATAGGGAAGCATATGTTTTTTTCTCCCTCATACTAACAATTTCAGTTAATTGTATTTTAGGATTCAAGAAAAGATTGGTACGTGGTCTTCAAATAACTTTATCTCACAGGAAATTTCTTCTGTTCAGCTGACAATAAAGCTGCCCAGTTTTGAGAGATTCATGTAGGAGTTGATATATGTACAACATAGAAGTGAGACATAACAAAATATAAACTGATTTTTTAAATCATGTTAATACTATTATAGTTAACCCCCTCCAAGCAAGCTAAACTGATGTAGAAATAATAATTTTTTAAAAAACTATTAAAACAGTTCATGAGATGCACAGTAACTGATGTCATATTATCCACAGACAGTATTTGCACTAAATTAGAAAGAGAAACTAGAACCTCAGAGGCTCAGCACAAGAGTTCCTATCTGACTTATGCCTGATTCAAATGCTGTTTAGCAGAGAATCTGCATATCATAGTCATTTAGGGATATATGCTGATGAAAGCTCCAAATGTTTCCATCATCTCTCAAAATGCAAGATTATGGGAAATCATGTACTGGTTTGTGAAGATCCCACTTAAATAGACAAGGCTTCCTTGGTGACTCAGAGGATAAGGAATCAGCCTGTAATGCAGGAGACCTGGGTTCGATTCCTGGTTTGGGAAGATCCCCTGGAGAAGGGAATGGCAACCCACTCTAGTATTCTTGCCTGGAGAATTCCATGGAAAGAGGAGCCTTGCAGACTACAGTCCTGTGGGTCACAAAGAGTCAGGCACAACTGAGTGACTAATACTTTATAGAGACATTTCTTTCCCTGATTTTTAATTGTCTAAAGGAATACCCACTTCAGTAATCTTGCCTGGGAAATCCCATGGACAGATGAGACTGGCAGGTTACAGTCCATGGATTCGCAAAGAGTTGGACACAACTGAACTACTGAGCATGCAAAGCAATTCACATGGCTGCACTCAACTATAAAATATATATGGCAGTGCCAACCTAAAACATGTGCCTGAAAGGAGAAGAGGAGCAGAATGTAAACAGCTTCAGTGACCACTTCAGTATTTTTGGCAGTTGATGATCAACTGGTTTTTCTGAAAGCCTGAGATTTTTTTTTTTCTTTTTGCATTTGTATTTGGGACCTTTCCACCACCATGGAAAACGGCAGTTTATTTAGATGTGTTAGGTGATTGGGCAGGGTTTCTTTATCAAGTAACTGTCATCATTCACAATTTCTTAGCTTTCCATATACTTACTAGCCTAGTGGGAATTGTTAATTGAATAGACATTCCATTAATTGAGCAATAATAATGAATTAGTGATTTAATTCTACTTCAAAAGAAATGGGCTCTACTTTATTTTTGTGCCTTCTTCCATTACCATAAGGTGTAACATGTATTCATCAGGTCCACAGTGCCTTGTTATGTTTAACTCGTGTGTGTATGTGTGTGAGAGGTGAGGAGAGAGATTTGGGATAATGGAAATGCATACTAATAATGTCCAATGGAGTTTAAAGGCTTCAGGAAAATAAAATAGCCCAGTAGAGTCTGAAATTAAAAGATATATCAGATGGTGTTCAGCTTGAAGGGCGTTCTACAATAATAGGAGCAGAAACTGAAAGGGGCATGTCTTACACCACAGTACAACAAGCAAATCAGTGTGAGGAAGGGAAGCCTGAGGGAGACAAGAATGAGATCATGACATGTCTTATGTATATTGTTAAGAACTTTGGATAGTATCTTATAAAGTGAGATTACAATGAGAATAAGTTTTAAAGTTGTGAATAAATATGTTGTACCCTTGAAAGTTATATAATATTGTACATCAATTATATCTCAGTGGAATAAAAATAGTATGTTTGGATGTGTTTGGTGTGTTCTGGATATATACAGCCATTAGACATTTGGGTATTTCAGTTATAAATATGGAGATAGCTTGTTGCTATAGAAAGAGATTGGAATGTGATCAGTGTAGAGATGGTGGTGAATAGTGGAGACTGGAAAATTTACCCATGGGAAAATTATGTAGAGGGAGAAGAGCAGTGGGCAGATGATGAAACCAAAGATTCTTGACTATATTATTATGTTCTATTTGTACCAGTTGTAGGGAAAATTAGCTTACTCTCCATGACAGAATCTCCTGACTATAATTCTGAAAATTACTGGCAAGAAGTGTAGTTCAGTCCAGTTGTTCAGTCATGTTGGACTCTTTGTGACCCCATGGACTGTAGCATGCTAGGCTTCTCTGTCCATCACCAGCTCCCAGAGCTTGCTGAAACTCATGTCCATCGACTCAGTGATGCCATCCGACCATCTCATCCTCTGTTGTCCCCTTCTCTTCCTGCCTTCAGTCTTTCCCAGCATTATTACAAAAAGGATTGAATGCAGTTTACGATCTTAGCAGATCGAACTGATGCAAATTCCCTTTGAATCCCACATCTATCTCCACCACTAGGAATGACAAGTGCATAGGAATGTTAGATGAAATGTATTTGAAAAGAGTTCAACTATTTTTGCAGTTGAAAGCCAATCTAAAAAAAAAAAAAAAGAGTCTACTCCCAAAGTATCAGCAAGGAATAAAGAACAAAAATACAACAATAAGAGAGTGATCTTATGCTGCTAAGTCACTTCAGTCGTGTCCGACTCTGTGCGACCCCATAGACGGCAGCCCACCAGGCTCCCCCGTCCCTGGGATTCTCCAGGCAAGAACACTGGAGTGGGTTGCCATTTCCTTCTCCAATTCATGAAAGTGAAAGGTGACAGTGAAGTCGCTCAGTCGTGTCTGACCCTCAGCAACCCCATGGACTGCAGCCTTCCAGGCTCCTCCGTCCATGGAATTTTCCAGGCAAGAGTACTAGAGTGGGTTGCCATTGCCTTCTCTGATCTTATGCTGCTGCTGCTGCTGCTAAGTCGCTTCAGTCATGTCTGACTCTGTGCGACCCCATAGATGGCAGCCCACTAGGCTCACCCATCCCTGGGATTCTCCAGGCAAGAACACTGGAGTGGGTTGCCATTTCCTTCTCCAATGTGTGAAAGTGAAAAGTGAAAGTGAAGTCGCTCAGTCATGTCTGACTCGAAGCAACCCCATGGACTGCAGCCTACCAGGCTCCTCCGTCCATGGGATTTTCTAGGCAAGAGTACTGGAGTGGCTTGCCATTGCCTTCTCCCGATCTTATGCTACAGAGGTTTAAATTATTAATTTCTGAACGTGAAGCTAGAACTGTATGATAAATCTCTTCATAAGAACAGTTCTTAGATACATACAACAACATGAATGAAACTCAAAAACATTATGCTAAGTGGAAACACATGACTCAAAAGGTTACACACTGGGCTGCTGGTTACAGATAGAATGGAACAGACTTGTTTCTCCCTTCTCCTCCCTGATGAATACAGCTCAGGACCCTGGACTAACAGACAGTCATAAGAGGAAAGAGAGCATACTGTGTAGGAAATCTCTGATCTTGAGGATTGACATGATGGCAAGTTCTCTGTGTTTTCTTTCCTTAATTTTTCTCATCTTTTTTTTTTTTAAATCTATATATCCTGACTGGGCATTGGATTACTGTATAATGTGCAACACCAAACAGCCACATACCCAGAAAAGCCCAAAGAAAAAGCCTGATTTCTTAGGCAAAATATGAGGAAAGGGTCATTCTGGGATGACCCAACCCTAAACAAACACCATGGATCTCCCCCCCACCCTGTCTACCTCCCCATGTGAGGCCACTGGAGACTGAGTAAGGAGTATGGACTTCACACTGTTCTCCTGGTGGTGGCAGGAGGAGCCCCTCACCTTCTTAACTAGACAGTTGGAGAATCTTGAAGAGAGGAAGAAGCAGGAGACAGAGATCCTTTGAACTTGCATAGGAAGCCCTGGGCAGATCTTTGAGCAACTCACATGTGAAACTGACCTGAATTATCACACATATGGGATCAGTAACTGAACTGCAGTGTGGAATAACACCCAGGTTTTCAGATTGATTTCTTGGTGATATGCTTCATGAAAGTAGAATAGCAATGCAAAGGCCCTAAAAATTTAGTTGTCATTGGATCCAAACCTTCAGAAGTAGGTCAGGACCTACGTGTTAAACCTGCACAGGGTGACTACCAGCTAAACTTGAAGGTTTAAATAGGACCCAGAATCTCCTAACATAATAGTCAAAATATCAAGGATACAATTGCTAATTGCTAGTCACATCAAGAACCAGTAAACTTCCCACTTGAATGAGGAAAGATAATCAAGGGATGCCGGTGCCGAGATGACTCAGATGTAGGCAGTATCTCACAGGGATTTTAAAACAGTTATCAGAAAAATGCTTCAATGATCAGTGCTTTTAAAACAAATGAAACAAAGAGAATATCAGCAAAGAAACAGAAGACATATAAAAGAGCTAGACTAATGGCTCAACCCAGGGAATAATAGCCTGAGATATAATCAACATTTCAAATATTAAGAATACCATGAAAAACAGTGCCCATACATTTGACAAAAAGGTTAAAAGTGAAAACCTCTGTGTAAAAGTATAGCTTAGAGCTTGACAGAAAACAGCAAAATTCTGTAAAGCAATTTTCCTTCAATAAAAAATAATTTTAAAAAATGTGTAGCTTAGAAATTTAACTTACAAGAAGAGAAACTCAGAATAAAAGCAACAACAACAAAAAGCACCCGGGGTGGATTCATGTCAATGTATGGCAAAACCAATACAATATTGTAAAATAATTAGCCTCCAATTAAAATAAACTAAGAAAACTTAAAAAGTGAATCAATCAAAATGAACCATTCAAATTAAGCCCTGGGATTATATAATTTTATATTAGTTATTATTCAAGGAAGTATAATCTCTGTTATGCAGAGTGATTTAAAAAAATAGAGAGGAGAAAACCATCATTACTGTTAGGTTAAATTTTTATCTTAAATTGATAGGTTAAATTTTAGCTTAGGTTTTTAACTGAAATTTCATTTATAGCAGAAGTGCAAATGATTTATTTCCAAATAACAAAATGCCAAACTCAACTATTCAGAAAAGAAAAATATATATATATATTTTAACCATGGGCAATATATAGTACTAGGTAACTGAATTGCTTTTTTTTTTTTTTAATATACACTGGTTTTTTATAAGCTAATGAAATGATAGAGGGCATCGAACTGGAATGGTGGTTTTGATTTAGGGATAGTTAATTAGAAACCATTATTTTGGACAGTAATTAGGGAGGTGATCCAGTTTTGTTACAGTCACGTACATACGTATTACAGCAGAATATACACATCAATGACAGCAGAATCTTCTTTTTAGTCTGTGAGAGACTGCTTATCCCTCTATTTTCTATACCAGAAGCAGGGCAAATTAGAACTCAGTAGTTTATTCAAACTGTTATAAAGTAATAAAAGCATAGTTATAGAGCTGTATGGTGAGTAAGAATGAACACATTCCTGTTCACTTCATAGGACATTACTGTCTGTTCCTCCGAAGGCAATACCCATCAGCCTTCTCTCACACTAGCATTAAGATACAAATTCTAATCATCATCGATAACTATTGAGTTCTTCATTACTGTTTTACTTAAAACCAGTTCCTGCCCTTGGAAAGATATGTCAGGGAAATAGCAATAAAAATGTCCGTCTTAGTGTTGATATAAATTGCTTCTGCCTTTGTGGAGGCAAATGGACAGCATATATTGAAATTTAAATGTGAATACTCTGTGATCCAGTAGTTATTTTGTTTAAAAGTAAGGAATGCTGCTGCTGCTAAGTCACTTCAGTCGTGTCCGACTCTGTGTAACCCCATAGACGGAAGCCCACCAGGCTGCCCCGTCCCTGGGATTCTCCAGGCAAGAACACTGGAGTGGGTTGCCATTTCCTTCTCCAATGTGTGAAAGTGGAAAGTGAAAAGTGAAAGTGAAAGTGAAGTCGCTCAGTGTCTGACCCTTAGCGACCCCACGGACTGCAGCCTACCAGGCTCCTCCATCCATGGGATTCTCTAGGCAATAGTACTGGAGTGGCTTGCCATTGCCTTCTCCGAAAAGTAAGGAATAGAGAGTGGTTATTAAAAATACCGGTCCTGACACTAGATAGTATGTGTGGAATGCCCAGACCTAGCACTTACTCTATGAACTTAGACAAGGCAATTTTTACCTTCAGTGCAATGTAAAGATAATTACACTTTTCTCACATAACACAGTACTTGGCACATAATATTATCTTAAAGCAATCATTGTACAAATGCACCATGAGACATATACAGCAGTCTCCCTAACAGTATTTTTCTAAAAGCTTAATGACCTACTTAAATGATGACTAGCATAGATGTTACTGAATACTTGCATTTACATGTATAAGATCACTGTATCCCTGTGCATAAATGAGATATATTTCATATTGCAGAATGAATAGCTTCAGTACAAATTGAGTGGGAACAATTGGTTGACATAAGCCATATTATTTAATTTGCCTGTAAAATGTAAAAGAAACTATTTGTCTAATAGCTATTTTAATATGTGTATTTAAATCCCTAGAAAGAGATCTAAACGTACAAATACTAAAATGATAGCCTCAGATATTTTGGGAAGAGGAGTGGAATTTTGATGAGATCAAGAGAAATTTTTTTTCTTATATAAAGTTTTCATTTTTATAAAATACATGCATGTGTTGCCTTCATGCGTGCTAAGTTATTTGGTCATGTCTGAGTCTTTGCGACCCCATGAACTATAGCCCTCCAGGCTCTTCTGTCCATTGGATTCTCCAGACAAGAATACTGGAGTGGGTTGCCATGCCCTCCTCGAGGGGATCTTCTCAACCCAGGGATCAAACTCAAGTCTCTTACATTTCCTTCATTGGCAGACAGGTTCTTTATCACTCACCCGACCTGGGAAGCCCATATGCATGTGTTGCTTAGGGTTTATTAGGCAAATTTAAAATTAAATGATAACAGCATGAATTTTATAAGTTGTTTTCATAGTGTGGTAAAGTAAAAAATGTTGACCAGAGACCCGTCTATATTGCATTTCGATAATGAATTTTGAATATTCAAATGATATGCTTGCCTGTTAAGGCAGTGGACCTATGCTTTGTGATGATAATCAGATTTTTAGAAATAAGACAAATTTCTGTTTTGGTTCAAGCAACTGGACCTTAGCCATAGAGTTCATCAAGTCACTTCAGTCACTCAGTCATGTCCCACTCTTTGTGACCCCATAGATTACAGCACACCAGGCTTCCTTGTCCATCACCAACTCCTGGAGCTTACTCAAACTCATGTTCATTGAGTTGGTGATGCCATGCAATCATTTCATCCTCTGTGTCCCTTTCTCCTCCTGCCTTCAATCTTTCCCAGAATCAGGGTCTATTCCAATGAGTCAGTTCTTCATGTCAGGTGGCCAAAGTATTGGGAGCTTTAGCTTCAGCATCAGTCCTTCCAATGAATATTCAGGACTGATCTCCTTTATGATGGAATGTTTGGATCTGCTTGCAGTCCAAGGGACTCGAGAGTCTTCTCCAACACCACAGTTCAAAACCATCAGTTCTTTGGCGTTCAGCTTTCTTTACGGTCCACCTCTCACATCCATACATGACTACTGGAAAAACCATAGCTTTGACTAGATGGATCTTTTTTGGCAAAGTTATGTCTCTGCTTTTTAATATGCTGTCTAGGTTGGTCATAGCTTTTCTTCCAAGGAGTAAATGTCTTTTAGTTTCATGGCTACAGTCACCATCTGCAGTGATTTTGGAGCCCACAAAAATAATGTCTGTCACGATTTCCATTCTTTCCCCATCTATCTGCCATGAAGTGATGGGACTGGATGTCACAATCTTAGTTTTCTGAATGTTGAGTTTTAGCCCAACTTTTTCATTCTCCTCTTTCACTTTCATCAAGAGGCCCTTTAGTTCTTCTTTGCTTTTTGACATTAGGGTGATGTCATTTGTGTATGTGAAGTTATTGATATTTCTCCTGGGAATCTTGATTCCAGCTTGTGCTTCATCCAGCCCTGAGTTTCTCATGATGTACTCTGCGTATAGGTTAAATAAGCAGGGTGACAATATACAACCTTGACTTACTCCTTTCCCTATTTGGAACCAGTCTATTGTTTCATGTCCAGTTCTAACTGTTGCTTCTTGACCTGCATACAGATTTCTCAAGAGGCACATATTCCCACCTCTTGAAGAATTTTCCACAGTTTGCTCTGATCCACACAGTCAAAGCCTTTGGCATAGTCAATAAAGCAGAGGTAGATGTTTTTTTGGAACTCTCTTGCTTTTTTGATGATCCAGTAAATTTTGGCAGTTTGATCTCTGGTTCCTCTTCCTTTTCTAAATCCAGTTTGAACATGTGGAAGTTCACAATACATGTACAGTTGAACAGTTGAAGCCTGGCTTGGAGAATTTTGAGCATTACTTTACTAGTGTGTGAGATGAGTGCAATTGTGCAATAGTTGGAACATTTTTTGGCATAGAGTTAATAAGTACCTTCAAAATTTGAGGAATAGAAAATCCTGCCTGGATGTTTTATATATTTAAGTTTTTAAATAAAATATGGTACTTGAAGGAATGTTTCATAACCCAGGCAGGAGAAGCCTTTGGTATATAAATTTCAGAGTATTGGTTTTCATTTACAAAATTTTACAAAATTTTGCCAGTATGTGAGAAGTTGACAGATTTTTTTCTGGGCTCCCTAAGCCCTGATTCACCAAAGTTATGTGATCCATCACTGGTTCCCAGATTTCTCATTCCTGGACTTACTAGTCTTATTAAGGTGCTGATAAACAATTAAATGGGGCACAAATAATAAAGCTTAAAAGGTTGTTTTTAAAAGATTATTTATTGTAGAGTGCATCTATTGCCACAAGCATGATAATGAAAAGATTGGAATAACCCTTTTGCAGTTTGCCATTTATTCAACTCAGAGTGAAACCTGAAGGATTCAGAGGAGAAGCCATGTAGTATGTGGCTGGGAACAATCACAGTGCTAAGAATTTTATTCTTTTTTTCAGAATTGGATTATAAAATATTACCATTTGTCAACACATTTCTTTTTCTAATAGGTGTAAAAACAAATCCAAAAATACAGTGTCATGAAATTGTGATATTCATAAAGCTCCATCTTGATCCAATTAAAATACTAAAAAGTTTATGGTACACCCTTAATATATAATAATACTTTTTAAAGTGCATTAGGCCATAAAACAAGTGTAAGCATGTAAAACAAGTGTTCTGCTTTTTCCTTTGATGACAAAGTTAGTGTTTTATTGAAAATTATTAATAGAACACTAACCAAAATTATTGTGTATATTTTTCTTCTGCTTTAAGCATTTAGTTTGCCTTTTGGGTAAGCTGGGATTAAATTCTGCAAAAAAATAGATGAACTTGACAAGCATTCCACTTTCATTAATAAAAAAGTGAAATGGACACATAGTGTTCTCATTAGGAGCTATTATAATATTACTGATTATACATATATTCTGATATGTAATGATATATTCTGTTTTTTAACTCAGAGCTATAACTATCTTCATATTTCAAATATTTCATATTAACTTAAATTTCAGCCTTACTTTGTATATTATATATCTTTTCAGTGTTTTATCAGTGTTTATCAGTGACCAGTTTCATTTGAGAAAAAATTTTATCATCTCATTAAAGATAAAATTGTAGTTGATGAGTTCATGAAAAGAGCAAGGATTTGAAATGCGTAAGTAGACTATCTTACTACTTAATAGTTTATATATAAAGTTCTAAACTGGACAGTGCATTCTGTATTTAACCAAGTAACTGCAAATACATTAGTTCATTAATTTGTAATTTATAATTTCATGAGGATAATAATTTTATAATCATACATTTATAATTTCATTGTGGATCACATAAACTGACTTTTCACAAAATTATTTTTATTCTGAAAATTGTGCTAAACCTCTTAGTGATTGCAAAGAAAATTGCAAAGAAAAACGTATCATTTCACTATTTTGAGATTTATAAGGATGAAAGCTTGTTTTAATTTGTTATCTCCAGCACTTTTTCTTATGCAGATACTCAGAAGTTATTCACTGTATGTTGTCTGAATTTCATTCATAAAACTTTAGCAGAAAAATATAAGACTATTCAGATATATGATGATAAGTTTAGAGATGCTGACTAGCTGAACTCATATCCATTAATCCACAGTTATCAAGATATTTTAAACCAACCTAAATATATCAAAATATGTATCTTCTTTATCTTCTGTCCTGGATAATTTGAACACAAGCACATATGTAACCCTGAAATACTGGGGTAATTATGTTTGTATGCTGACCTGGCTAGAAGAGTTAAAAATAAAATTCTGCATGTTTCTTGTTTGTGTAGTTTGGTTTTCTTGTTTTGTCCTTCCACAAACTATAGGAAAATCAGAGCTGTGAAAAAGTTTATGAGAAATTGATAAATACTAGTGATGTTTATGTTTCATCACCTCATAATAGGCATCTGCTTGGACTTTATCAGCTCTCTGAAAGTTGATGAAAAATGATAATGACAGAATAATGGCCAGGTAACACTTAAAGTGAGAGTTCTATATGAAAATTATGTATATGTATATATATATTAACATGGTCAGACTTTAGGGAAAATTTCACATTCTCAAAGTACCCATATACTAAGAAACAACAAATGACTTTTAGAAGTAGGAAAAAATCAATCTAAATCGTGTTTCTTTTCGTAGACTCTTTAAATACATGATTGTATCTCAAAGGCTGTGTTTTGCTTATGTATTACTGCTTAGAAAATCATCCTAAACTTCATGGTGCAGAGTGACCATTATTTTCTTATGCTCGTGGATTCTGTGGCTTGGGGATTTGGAAAGGGCCCGTTGAGGTCAGCATGTCTCTGTTCTATGTCAGAGACCTCACCTGCGAGGTGAATCCACAGCTGGAGGCTGGAATCATCTAAAGTTTGTTTTGCACAAGTCCGGTGTTTAATGATAGCTTTTGTTTCAGACCTTTGAAGGGGCGCTTGGCCAGAACACCTACATGGGGCTTCTTCATAGGATTCTTTGTGTTTCGTCACTGCTTGGTGACTGAATTCAAGAGCACGCATACCAAGAGAACTAGATGGAAATTGTATTATCTTCTAAGAACTTACGTGGCACAGCCTGAGAAATTACATGATTATCCAAATTCAAAGAGAGACATAGACCATATCTCTTGCTGGTTTGTGTGTTACAATCACAATGTAAGAAAAACATGTGAGATAGAAGAGACTGTCATGGCTATTTATGGAAAATACAATCTGGCACAGGCAGATTGAAGGGACACTACACAAGAGAAGATCTACAAGTGGACCAGGAAACAGAAGAAAAGACCACCAGAGTAATTAGTCATCAGATAAATACAGGTGAAAACCACCACAAAGTGCTACTGCATACCCACTGGAATGGCTGGGTAATTAAAGAGATAGGATAGGCCAAGTTGTTAGTATGTGGAGCAGCTGGAGCCATCATACATTGCCAGTGGGGATGCAAAGAGCACAACCACTTTGGAAAATAGCTAGGTAGTTTTCTCACGAAGTCATAGCAATTGCACTCTGAGTTGTTGACCCAAGAGAAGTTAAAACATATGTCCACACCAGTATTTCCTTATGAATGTTTATAGCAGCTTTTTTTTTTTATTAGCAAAAATCTGGAAACAATGCCAAAACCCATCAGTAGGTAAATGAATAATCACAATTTGATCTTTATGGAATTCTACTCAGCAATGAAAGAGAACAAATTACCCACACATGTAGCAACATGGAAAATTTTAAGATATTCTGCTGTTCAAAGGAGCAATGGAAAAGAGTGCGTATGATTTCATTTATGTGAAATTCCAGAAAACATCAAAGTAATCTGTAGTGACCAAGATTAAACTCGTGGATGTCTGAGGCTGAGAGTGGGTTGGAGGAAAACCACCTTCTGGAAGCTGGAGCGTAAGCCTGCTTTAGGTTTAGCCAATCATTTACCCCACCTCAGGAATTTGAATAGAAGGAGATGGTGTGGCAATGGAAGGGTGGTTGAGAATTTAGTCATGCCCGCGATGACATGCTGACAGCTTCTAAGTCTGGGAAAATGATGCCAAATCAATATCGTATCCTGGCAGTTTCTGTAGCATGATGTTGGTTGTGTCTCCATTACTCAGATCCCTTTGTTTTCTACTCATCTCCTGAGCCTGGTTCCTAAGCCTTCCTATTGATTCTGTAAGCTGCAGCTATCCTTCCAATAAATTTACATTCGGCTGAAGTTACTTGGAGTCAGCTTCTGTTGCCTTAAAAGAAAAAGAGAACCCGGACTGAAACAGGCTTGCAGGTGCTGAATAATGGAAATTTTTCTTACTATGCAGAAGGAAAGCTTTTCAGTAGGGAATTCAATAGGAAAGTACTATTGCGTGCAATATACCTAATGATACCATTGTTTTCAGTGAACTCTGGCTTACATTGCAGTCATATTCTAAGAATCATCATACTTTATCTTAATTATGCAGATGATGGTAATAAATGGCCTGGTTTCTTGATCGTTTATCTATCAAGGTCCCTCTTTTAGGGTGGCATAATTTTAAAACTCAGGCTGAAATCAGTATCCCCCTCTGGAATAGTCTCCTTTCTACTGGAAGGTTTCTTAACTGTCTCAGTTGATAATGCTATTGATCAACTTCAAATTCACCTTTGATGCCATTTCTACTCTTATTTCTAATAACTGGCTCTTGGCTATATACTTGGCAAAGGCTTTTTCTTCTAACTCTAGGTAATTCTCTAGATTCTTGTTATTTCCCCATCTCTGAGCAGACATCTTAGTATTGAGTCCCTTTAACTGGCCACAAAGTACTACCTTAAGCCAGGCCTCCATCATGTTGAGCATTACCTTTTAGTACTTCTATTGATTACCAGTCAACAGATTTTCCTAACACCTTTTTCCTGCCAGAATATCCACTGGCTGCCCTCCAGTGGACATTGCTGATTACATGGGCAGGCTGCCTGCTTGCTTATCTTCCTACTGCCTACTGACAAATTCCCCTAACATTCAAGTAGCCAATCCAGATTCTTACTGTTAATTGCCAGAAACTTCTCAGACTGTGCTTCCTATAGCTTGGTGAAGTCTCTGGTTCCTAGGTCTCTTGATGTGTCTACTCAGTTTTGATGGATGACTTGATAAAATCATAACTTTTGTTTTCATCTTTAGTGTAGTTAAAATCCACTTTTATGCTTATACTTGGCCTGGTTAGATTTGATTAGGTTTCTCATATCTTGTATTCTCTTTCTCTCTCTCTGAATGTAGGTAGAGGAACTTTTATCATTGTTGAAGCCATCCAGGAAATTTCTGCAGACATTCTCCAAATTTAAATTTATACAAGAAGATATTCTCAGTAGGGTCTTTGTAATATTTTGAATTTACTTTCTCTGTCTGAAAACAGGAACATAACAGAGGCTGAATTTCAGCAGAAGGAGAGACTAGATTTTCTGTGTCCTACATATTTTCATTGCATTAGATTAGTTATTTTTTAGTAAGATCAATATAATAATAGAGAATTGTTGGTCAAAACATGTAACATCAATATTTAGAGAAACATTTTTTCTTCTATTGGCTCACAAAATAATTATTTTTAAAGACCATCTTTTTAATGTATGTAAGCATAAAAACAAAATCTACCAAAACATTTTATGCTTTTCGTAGTATAAAACACTTGGAACTGGGACTCTGTCAGGTTTATGAATGCATTGATGCTGTTTACCTGGGTCGGTACTTTAGAATGTTGGTCAGGACAGATGTATACTCTGTACTTCCTAATGAAAGATAGGCAGATGTGGGGGATATATTTTGTATTGGGCTTAATACAATTTTTAATGTTTGGATTACTATGAATACCTGTTCAAAGTTACCAGAGGCATTTAATTATACTCCATTTCAAAGGTTATTTCATTCTGTTTATTTGGAATTTTATTCATGAGAAGAATATGAAATCAATGTTATATATACAGTTAATGATTAACCTTTCTTTACATAAATAACTTATTTATCATTCATGGACAAAAGTGTAAAAACAATCTATTACTACATATATTAAGACCAGACTTCAGGACTGTTGATATGATAGCTAATGATTCTCTTAGTCTCATTGATTTGGGTTGGCTTTTAATATCCCAAAATGGTAATGACCTATGGAGCAGATTTCAGTTTACTTTAACCACAGTTAACTGTTAACAGAAAAATAGCTTGACAATGTCTGTGCTTATATTGAAACCAGTGCATTGGGCCACCTTTCTTAAGCATTGAAATAAAGATTGTAAACAGTTTTATTACTCACATGTTTAGGGGTGTAGTTAGTGGCCAGTTCGATCAGAGAAATCCGTATTAGGGCAATATTCTTTCCTTTTCTTTTCTACCCTCCAATGCTGAAATCAGATGTTTTTGATACTCTATTATTTTATTCTCAAATGAATTTCCTCACTTACTTTTTGAACTTATTCAGGCTAAATTGACTTTTTTTGGCTTTTCTTTCTTATACTGAGATATTGTGGCTGATTATAATTATATGGATGAAAATCCAAATTTATTTTTAAAGATATTGTTGATTCTGCCTCTCTTCATACTTGTGAAATTTTTCTGTGTTAGGATATGGTAAATTTTGGAAAAAAACATACTTTTTTGTTATATTATTTACATGTATTTTTTATTTTAAAAAGTGTCTCAATTTTCCCAAGAGGAAGTTATATTTATGACCTACTTATCTGGAGTGCTGAAGTATTTGCAGAAGTCATTGTTTATTTGAAGGGTACACATATGCATAAGGTACACATGTGGTCATAGCAAACACCCTTTTCCAACAGCACAAGAGAAGACTCTACACATGGACATCACCAGATGGTCAATACTGAAATCAGATTGATTATAATTTTTGCAGCCAAAAGTGGAGAACTCTATACAGTCAGCAAGAATAACCAGGCGCTGACTGTGGCTCAGATAATGAACTCCTTATTGCCAAATTCAGACTTAAACTGAAGAAAGTAGGGACAATCACTAGACCATTCAGGTATGACGTAAATCAAATCCCATACGATTATACAGTGGAAGTGAGAAATACATTCAAGGGATTAGACCTGATAGACAGAGTGCCTGAAGAACTATGGATGGAGGTTCACGACATTGTATAGAGGGCAGGGATCAAGACCATCCCCAAGAAAAAGAAATGCAAAAAGGCAAAATAGTTGTCTGAGGAGGACTTAAAAATAGCTGTGAAAAGAAGAGAAGTGAAAGACAAAGGAGAAAGGAAAAGATATACCTATTTGAATGCAGAGTTCCAAGGAATAGCAAGGAGAGATAAGAAAGTTTTCCTCAGTGATCAATGCAAAGAAATAGAGGAAAATAATAGAATGGGGAAAACTAGAGATTTCATCTAGAGATACCCAGGGAACATTTCACGCAAAGATGGGCTTGATAAAGGACAGAAATGGTATGGACCTGACAGAAGCAGAAGATATGAAGAAGAGGTGGCAAGAATACACAGAAGAACTGTACAAAAAAGAACTTCATGACACAGATAATCATGATGGTGTGTCACTCACCCAGAGCCAGACATCCTGGAATGTGAAGTCAAGTGAACCTTAGGAAGCCTGACTACGAACAGAGCTAGTGGATGTGATGGAATTCCAGTTGAGCTATTTCAAATCCTAAAAGATGATGCTGTGAAAGTGCTGCACTCAATATGTCAGCAACTTTGGGAAACTCAGCAGTGGCCACAGGACTGGTAAAGGTCAGTTTTCATCCAATCCCAAAGAAAGGCAATGCCAAAGAATGCTCAAGCTACCGCACAATTGCACTCATCTCACACGCTAGTAAAGTCGTGCTCAAAATTCTCCAAGCCAGGCTTCAACAGTATGTGAACCATGAACTTCCAGATGTTCAAGGTGTATTTAGAAAAGGCAGAGGAACCAGAAATCAAATTGCCAACATCTATTGGGTCATCAAGAAAGCAAGAGAGTTCCAGAAAAACATCTGCTTCATTGACTATGCCAAAGCCTTTGACTGTGTGGATCACAACAAACTGGAAAATTCTTAAAGAGATGGGAATACCAGACCACCTGATCTTCCTCCTGAGAAATCTGTATGCAGGTCAGGAAGCAACAGTTAGAACTGGACATGGAACAACAGACTGGTTCCAAATCAAGAAAGGAGTACGTCAAGGCTGTATATTGTCACCCTGCTTATTTAACTTACATGCAGAGTACATCATGAGAAACACTGGGCTGGAAGAAGCACAAGCTGGAATCAAGATTGCTGGGAGAAATATCAATAACCTCACATACATAGATGATACCACCCTTATGGAAGAATGCAGAGAAGAACTAAAGGGCCTCTTGATGAAAGTGAAAGAGGAGAGTGAAAAAGTTGGCTTAAAACTCAACATTCAAAAACCAGGATCATGGCATCTGGTCCAATCACTTCATGTCAAATAGATGGGGAAAGAATGGAAACCATGACAGTCATTATGTTTTTGGGCTTCAAAATCACTGGAGATGGTGACTGCAGCCATGAAATTAAAAGACATTTGCTTCTTGGAAGAAAAGTTATGACCAACCTAGACAGCATATTGAAAAACAGAGACATTACTTTGCCAACAAAGGTCCGTCTAATCAAAGCTGTGGTTTTTCCAGTAGTCAAGTGTGGATGTGAGAGTTGGACTCTAAAGAAAGCAGAGCATCGAAGAATTGATGGTTTTGAACTGTGGTGTTGGAGAAGACTCTTGAGAGTCCCTTGGACTGCAAGAAGATCTAACCAGTCCATCATAAAGGAAATCAGTCCTGAATATTCATTGGAAGGACTGATGCAGAAGCTGAAACTCCAATACTTTGGCCACCTGACACGAAGAACTGGCTCCTTTGAAAAGACTCTGATGCTGGGACAGATTGAAGGCAGGAGGAGAAGGGAATGACAGAGGATGAGATGGTTGAATGGCATCACCGACTCAATGGACATGAATTTGAGTAAATTCTGGGAGTTGACGATGCTCAGGGAGGTCTAGAGTGCTGCAGTCCATGAGGTCACAAAGAGTTGTACACGACTGAGCAACTGAACTGAACACATATAACTTTTACTTAATCTCTCTAAGGACTTGAGAAAAGTGCTGTTCACAAAATCCATGCTATAGTTCACAGTTTAAGAGATAATTGGTTATTCTGGCTGTTCCGGTTTAGATCCCCAAAGGGCAATGGACTTAGACTATATGAACTCTATTAACTCAGCTTTTTAAAGAAATACTTTTGCTTTTTTGGAGAACTAGGTAAACATACTCACCTGATAATATTTTACAGTTCCTGGTACCTTTTTCTTTTTTATTCTATATTAATTTCTAACCTTTATTTTCAGCTTTATTTTATCTGATTAATTCTAACAACCTAACATTTAGAAAAGGCAGAGGCACCAGAGATCAAATTGCCAACATCCGCTGGATCATGGAGAAAGCAAGAGAGTTTCAGAAAAACATCTATTTCTGCTTTATTGACTATGCCAAAGCCTTTGACTGTGTGGATCACAATAAACTGTGGAACATTCTGAAAGAGATGGGAATCCCAGACCACCTGACCTGCCTCTTGAGAAACCTGTATGCAGGTCAGGAAGCAACTGTTAGAACTGGACATGGAACAACAGACTGGTTCCAAATAGGAAAAGGTGTACGTCAAGGTTGTATATTGTCACCTTGCTTATTTAACTTATATGCAGAGTACATCATGAGGAACGCTGGGCTGGAAGAAGCACAAGCTGGAATCAAGATTGCCGGGAGAAATATCAATAACCTCAGATATGCAGATGACACTACCCTTATGGCAGAAAGTGAAGAGGAACTCAAAAGCCTCTTGATGAAAGTGAAAGAGGAGAGTGAAAAGGTTGGCTTGAAGCTCAACATTCAGAAAACAAAGATCATGGCATCTGGTCCCATCACTTCATGGGAAATAGATGGAAAAACAGTGGAAACAGGGTCAGACTTTATTTTTTTGGGCTCCAAAATCACTACAGATGCTGATTGCAGCCATGAAATTAAAAGACGCTTGCTCCTTGGAAGGAAAGTTATGACCAACCTTGATAGTATATTAAAAAGCAGAGACATTACTTTGCCAACCAAGGTCCGTCTAGTCAAGGCAATGGTTTTTCCCGTGGTCATGTATGGATGTGAGAGTTGGACTGTGAAGAAGGCTGACCGCCGAAGAATCGATGCTTTTGAACTGTGGTGTTGGAGAAGACTCTTGAGAGTCCCTTATACTGCAAGGAGATCCAACCAGTCCATTCTGGAGGAGATCAATCCTGGATGTTCATTGGAGGGACTGATGCTAAAGCTGAAACTGCAATACTTTGGCCACCTCATGCGACGAGTTGACTCACTGGAAAAGACTCTGATGCTGGGAAAGGTTGGGGGCGGGAGGAGAAGGGGACGACGGAGAATGAGATGGCTGGATGGCATCACGGACTCTGTGGACATGAGTTTGAGTGAACTCCGGGAGTTGGTGATGGACAGGGAGGCCTGGCGTGCTGTGATTCATGGGGTCGCGGAGAGTCGTACACGACTGAGCGACTGAACTGAACTGAACTGAACTGAACATTTTTCACATAGTTCTAGATACAGATATAAAATATCTGATCAATACTCTCTTCTCCCTAGTTGAAGGATTATCTTTTGCTCTCTTATCCTAAGCCCTCCAGTATGTCAACTGATTCAGTTGCTTTTGTGTTTTCTCATGTGCTTTGCTGTTTTGTCTATACTTTATTGAACAACTACTTACTCTGTGCAAAGTGGAGTGAAATGTATAGTAAATCTTTTTTCTCATTTAATCCTTACAACTGCATACTTAGAGGCAAAATACATATTTAGAAATTAAGCAACTGGTATTTAATAGATAGTTAAAAGCAAAAATTTTTCCCTCCGTAACTCAGCTGGTAAAGAACCTGCCTACGATGCAGGAGACCTGGGTTCAGTCCCTGAGTTGGGAAGATCCCCTGGAGAAGGGAACAGCTACCCACTCCAGTATTCTTGCCTGGAGAATTCCATGGACAGAGAAGCCTGGCAGATTACAGTCTATGGCGTCACAAAGAGTTGGACTTTCACTTTTCTTTCACTTACACTCATACACACACACACACACATCATTTAAGTGCGTATTGATACCCACGAAGTATTACTTGACAGCCTGCTATTAAAGAAACACTAAGGCATCGAAACCTATTATGTTTTCTCAATAATAATAAACATTAAAACTTATAATCCATTCTCTCCAATTTCATGTGTTAGATATGAGTTGACAGTCATTAAGTAACTACAATGAAGGAAGTAAATTGCTAATGATTTTTCAAAAATTAAAACTGTTAGTTAGCATTTGTTGCCTAGTTTGAGTGAACTCCAGGAGTTGGTGATGGACAGGGAGGCCTGGCGTGCTGTGATTCATGGGGTCGCAAAGAGTCAGACACGACTGAGCGACTGAACTGAACTGAACCCAATTATACATCTTTTTTTATCCAATACCAATTCTGCTCAAGGGTAGATGAATTACAACATATTTCATACAACTGCTGTTACAATTTTCTCCTTTGCAAAATAAAATTAAAACACCTTTGTTGTTTGTTTGTATAGAGATTGCATCAGGTAAAAATACTTGCTTAATAAATAGGGTTGTGATATTTAAACCATAGCAGAACTGAGTAAATATTGATTCCGGAAATGTTTACAAATCAAGTACTGTATGAGAAGAAACAAGTGTCTTCCTTTGCATATCTACTCAAAACAGTTTGCTATAGCTGTTAATATCTTCAAATGAAAACATCTCTTATATTTCTTTTTATTTAATTAAAGTATAGTTGATTTACTTATGTTAGTTTCTAGTGTACAGCAAAGTGACTCATATATATATACACACACACATACACATACACACACACATACATTCTTATTCTCTTTCATGTTAGTTTGTATTGTGTTAGTTTCTGTGTATATCAAAGTGCTAGATATATACTCTTTTTATATTCTTTTCCATTATGGTTTATTACAGGATATTGAATATAGTTCCCTGTGATATATAGGAGGGTCTTATTGTTTATCCATCCTATATGTAATAATTTGCATCTGCTAGTTCCAAACTCCCAATCCAACCCCCCTTGCCCCCTCCCTCTTGGCAACTACAAGTCTATTCTCTATGTCTTTGAGTCTGTTTCTGTTTCATAGATAAGTCCATTTGTGTCATATTTTAGATTCCATCCATGTAGCTGTAAATGTCATTATTTCATTCCTTTTTATGGCTGCATCTTTTATATTTCTTTCCATTTTTCCCAAAGGCAAAAACAGTGTAAGGATTGCCTGATCGATCAGTCATTTAGGTCATATTTTAAAACCTCACCTTGTTTGCAAAAGAATCATGACCATGGACTGCCTTGAACTCAGAGTAAATTATAACAGGGAGCCAAAAGGTTTTTTCAGTTTTGTGAAATTACCAGTTTTCTGGTGAGTACGTGTATTTTTTCAATATTCACGGTTTTTATAGAAACATTACATATGGCTGAAAGAGAAAGGAAGGGAAAACACAATAGGATGGTTTCCCTGTGCCATATAAATCCCCATTGCAACTTCTGAAACCAGCATACAGACAGTGAGCACTCCATCAATATGTGTAGATGATGATGATAGATTGCATGTTTTATATACACTAATGTCAGCACATGAGCACATTGCTTATGTTTCTGAAACCAAAGCAAGCAGTAATGTTGACAAATGACCACATTCTCAGGTCCTTCTAAGTACTGTAGTTCAAAGTCAGGGGCTCTTATCCATTTATCAGGACTATAACTGAGGTTCAGCTGCAATGTATTTGTCCAACTTGAGCATTTAAGCATAAATACCATTTATCTGGAGTTATTTCTTTTCTCTTTAGATAGGTCTTGAGGTCAGACTTTCTTCTCAAATGTGCTGGACACGTTCAGAAGCTCTGTCTTCCATAAAGTATGAGATGTCTATACCCTAAAAAGTGTAAATAATAATTTAAGGGAAAAAATCCCTCCATCCCATCTTGTGAAGCTAAACTAGTTTATCGCAGCAGTTTAACTTTCAGTTTTGGGAACCAGAAGAGGTGGTGTTTGAATCTTATGCCACCTACTTCTAACTTTGTGTCCTCCAGCACATTAACTGCTGCTGCTAAGTCGCTTCAGTCGTGTCCGACCCTGTGTGACCCCATAGACGGCAGCCCACCAGGCTCCCCCATCCCTGGGATTCTCCAGGCAAGAACACTGGAGTGGGTTGCCATTTCCTTCTCCAATGCATGAAAGTGAAAAGTGAAAGTGAAGTCGCTCAGCCGTGTCCCGACTCTTCGCTACCCCATGGACTGCAGCCTACCAGACTTCTCCGTCCATGGGGTTTTCCAGACAAGAGTACTGAAGTGCGTTGCCTTTGCCTTCTCCAAGCACATTAACTGCTGCTGCTTCTGCTGCTGAGTTGCTTCAGTCGTGTCCGACTCTGTGCGACCCCATAGATGGCAGCCCACCAGGCTCCCCCATCCCTGGGATTCTCCAGGCAAGAACACTGGAGTGGGTTGCCATTTCCTTCTCCAATGCTTGAAAGTGAAAAGTGAAAGTGAAAGTGAAGTCACTCAGTCGTGTCCCGACTCTTCGCGACCCCATGGACTGCAGCCTACCAGGCTCCTCCGTCCATGGGGTTTTCCAGGCAAGAGTGGTGGAGTGGGTTGCCATTGCCTTCTCCAAGCACGTTAACTGGACCTTGCTAAATCTTAATGAAAGTCACCTTTAAAATGCTGCTACTAAGAGTTCCTATCTCGTAAAGTTTTTCTAAGTATCAGATGATATAATGTATATTATGCATTTAACTGAATTGCTGGTATATATTAAGTATTAGCTAAAATACCAATTTGTTTTAATAGAAAAACATCCATAGTTAGATATGGATGGATAACCACCACATTAGTACATTTCCTATTATTCCTGATTTTTACCCAGTCCCTTTTTTTTGCCTGATTCTTTCTAACCACTTCGTTCCTTAGTTTTCCAAATGTTCATCCATGTCCAAGTGGTTTCCTTAGATTTTATAAAAGAAGAAGATCTCAACATTAGAAAACATAAAATTCCCGTAATAGAAACCATAAAAGCTTTCTAATATGGGAATTTTCAGATTTATACAAAAATATGGAGAAAAGCAAAATTAACTGATTTTTTAATACTCATATGTAGACTCAACAGTTGTCAACATTTTGCAAATCTTGTTTGTCTCTTTACTGAGAACTAAGACCATCTATATCAACATGACTTAGTCATTTTATTTTGTTTCCGGGATACAACTTTTGTTTGGAAAGATAAGGCTATAAATTTATTAAAATAACTTTACTATTTGCCTTAGGAAAACCCTACAAATTGTTTTATCAAAGATAATCTCTCCATCTAAACAAACAGCTCACTTACTAATTAACAATTTACTTATGAAAACTTGTTTTAAGACCCTTGCTACCTCACTGTGTCTACTATTGCTAAATAATTATAGTATGATCTTTGTCCAATTTCATTCAGTTCCCTGCCTTAAACCACTTGAGCCTGAGATACTGGTAAGAGTCTTTCAACATGGTTTTCTCCTTTACTAAAATGATTTTGAACAAACTTAGTGTTTCTCTATTAGCAGGTTGTCAAGTGATACTTTGTGGATATCAGTGCCCACTTGTATGATGTATGTCTGTGTAATATGAGTGTAAGTGAAAGAAAAGTGAGAGTGAAAGTCGCTCAGTCATGTCTGACTGTTTGTGACCCCATGGACTGTAACCTGCCAGGCTCCTCTGTCCATGGAGTTCTCCAGGCAAGAACATTGGAATGGGTAGCCGTTCCCTTCTCCAGGGGATCTTCCCATCCCAGGAATCAAACCCAGGTCTCCTGCACTGCAGGCGGATTCTTTACCAGCTGAGCTACCAGTTTTTGGTGTAGTTAAGATTAAAAAAATAGATTCTGTGTCATTTCAAGTGCAACATTTTCAGTTGGCATCTCTAACTGATCAGGTCATTTATAATAACACAGTAATTATGCCATTATCATGCTGAAACATAATTAGCAATTATTTCTTACATTAGCTACTACTCAATCTGTATTGGTTTCTTTGATTATCTCAAAGGTGATTTTAAGTACTTTTTTCATTTAAATTAGGATTCAAATAAATTTCATACATTTGGTTACTAGGTTTCTGAAGTCTCTTTTATTCTGCAACTGTCTTCATTTTTATAAAAAATTGCTATTGATTTATTGGCTAAACAAGGTCACTTGTTCTAAATTTTGCTTTTCTCATGGTATGCTTTTTCTTTCTGTTCTGCGTATTACTCCCCATAGTTCCTGTAAACTTCAGATAGATCTGTGGACTTTCTTTTATTTTGGTAACATTATTTTAACAACATATCTTTTGAAGGTACTGTGTATTTCCTACTGTATCTTATCATAGACATATAATGTAGGGTTGTCCAACTATTAGTTACAGTAAGACTAATCATAGGTTTCATGTGGTATCAGTGTTATCCCTCAGTTTTAAGTTTCTTCATCAGAACCTTACCTAAAGGATTAAGCATCCATTGAAGTTTATGGACTACTTCCATTATTTCATTGGGTACTAAAATTGTAATTTTATATAATGTTACCATTCTTTCTGTATTTATTAACTGAGATTCTCTTACGGAGAACTTCCCTCATCAAGCAAGTATTTGGTTACTTTGACATAGAATTTGTATGCCAGTGATGATGACCAATAAGGATATTTTGAGCAACATTTTGAACTGATTGTTTTTGTCTTTTTTTTTAGACATTGATACATTTGTAACTGAAACAATTTGTTCCTTACATGTCATTAGAGACCCTTTTTGTTTTGTTTTGTTTTAATTTAAATGTAAAATTCTTAGACCAGTAAATTATCACAGCTTATGTGACCATTACCCACTCTAAAAAAGTTTATGAAATATTTATTCCCCCTGTTCCATCCTAATCTCTGTAATTTCTTTTTATAAGCTAATTTTTATTGGAGTATAGTTGATTTGTATTGTTATATTAGTTTCTGGTGTACCGCAATGTGATTCAGTCATACATATGTTCACTCTTTTTAGATTCTGTTCCCCTATAGTTTATTATAGAGTATTAAGTAGAGTTCCCTGTGCTATACAGTTGGTTCTTATTAGTTAATTTTACACGTATATGTGTGTATATTGCAATATATACGTGTATATTTCAATATATATGTCTGTATATGTCAGTCCCAATCTATAATTTCTTATAGAAATGTCAAATACACATATGTCTATAAAATATAGTTACCAATTATATATTTATATGTTTGTATATGTCACACTGTGTATATGTTGATCCCAATCTCTATAATTTCTTCCCTACCAAAGGTTGAGAAGGAAATGGCAACCCACTCCAGTATTCTTGCCTGGAGAATCCCAAGGACAGAGGAGCCTGTAGGCTGCGGTCCACGGGGTCGCAAAGAGTCGGACACGACTGAGCGACTTCACACCAAAGGTTGAAATGTTTTCACTATCATGATTTAACAGCATAGATTATTTTTATTTTGAACTTCAAATAATGGAATTGTCCAGTGTACATGTTTCTGTGGATGGATGATTTTACTTAACATTATTTTTGTGAGATGCATCCTTGATGATGCAAGAAACATTAGTTTGGTCATCTTCATTGTGTTCACTCATTGCATGAATATAATCTAATCTATCAGTCTGTAAATTCATTAATACTTTACTGTCATAAATATTTTAGGTCTGTGATAAGGTCTGTGATATACAGTAACTTCTCCCAGCTTGTTAAGATTGATTTGGGGTTTTTTTTCCCATGTAAATTTTTGAATCAACTGGTTAATTTCCACTTAGAACAAAAAAGAAAACCAAATTAAAACCTATTGGGATTTGTATTATAAGTTTAGGAGGTCTATAGATCAGTTTTCCACTGTTTTCCCATCTATTTCCCATGAAGTGATGGGATCAGATGCCATGATCTTTGTTTTCTGAATGTTGAGCTTCAAGACAACCTTTCCACTCTCCTCTTTCACTTTCATCAAGAGGCTTTTGAGTTCCTCTTCACTTCCTGCCATAAGGGTGGTGTCATCTGCGTATCTGAGGTTATTGATATTTCTCCCAGCAATCTTGATTCCAGCTTGTGCTTCTTCCAGCCCAGCATTCCTCATGATGTACTCTGCATATAAGTTAAATAAGCAGGGTGAGAATATACAACCTTGACGTACTCCTTTTCCTATTTGGAACCAGTCTGTTGTCCCATGTCCAGTTCTGACTGTTGCTTCCTGACGTGCATACAGGTTTCTCAAGAGGCAGGTCAGGTGGTCTGGTATTCCCATCTCTTTCAGAATTTTCCACAGTTTATTGTGATCCACACAGCCAAAGGCTTTGGCATAGTCATTGAAGCAGAAATAGATGTTTTTCTGGAACTCTCTTGCTTTCTCCATGATCCAGCAGATGTTGGCAATTTGATCTCTGGTGCTTCTGCCTTTTCTAAAACCTGCTTGAACATCTGGGAGTTCACATATTGCTGAAGCCTGGCTTGGAGAATTTTGAGCATGACTTTACTAGCGTGTGAGATGAGTGCAATTGTGTGGTAGTTTGAGCATTCTTTGGCATTGCCTTTCTTTGGCATTGTCAGACTTTATTTTTTTGGGCTCCAAAATCACTCCAGATGTTGATTGCAGCCATGAAATTAAAAGACGCTTACTCCTTGGAAGGAAAGTTATGACCAACCTAGATAGTATATTAAAAAGCAGAGACATTACTTTGCCAACCAAGGTCTGTCTAGTCAAGGCTATGGTTTTTCCCGTGGTCGTGTATGGATGTGAGAGTTGGACTGTGAAGAAAGCTGATCGCCGAAGTATTGATGCTTTTGAACTGTGGTGTTGGAGAAGACTCTTGAGAGTCCCTTGGACTGCCAGGAGATCCAACCAGTCCATCCTAAAGGAGATCAGTCCTGGGTGTTCATTGGAAGGACTGATCCTAAAGCTGAATCTCCAATACTTTGGCCACCTCATGTGATGAGTTGAGTCACTGGAAAAGACTATGATGCTGGGAGGGATTGGGGGCAGGAGGAGAAGGGGACGACAGAGAATGAGATGGCTGGATGGCATCACCGACTCGATGGACATGAGTTTGAGTGAACTCCGGGAGTTGGTGATGGACAGGGAGGCCTGGCGTGCTGTGATTCATGGGGTCACAAAGAGTTGGACACGACTGAGCGACTGAACTGAACTGATAGATCAGTTGGGGGAGAATTGTCACATTTATATTACCAGATATTCCAATGCATAGCTAATTCTGATTCACACAACCTTCACAATCCATTCTGTACATTCTTCCTTGTTAATGACTATTTTAAATATTTCTGCCTGCTAAAGTGATTTGTTTTCCAATTTTTCTTTTTATGATTAGAATTATGTCAGTTATATTTTTGTTCTTAAATATAAAATCATTCTCTAATCCGTTTAGTCGCTCAGTTGTGTCTGACTCTTTGCAACCCCATAGACTGCATGCATCACGCCAGGCTTCCCTGTCTATCACCAACTCGCGGAGCTTGCTCAGACTCATGTCCATTAAATCAGTGATGCCATCCAACCATCTCATCCTCTGTCATCCTCTTCTCCTCCTGCCTTCAATTATAGTCAGTATATTTCTCTGCCTGCACATGGTTTTCTTGTTATCCCTAAACAATTACCCATTCTCACACCCCCAGACCCTTGTGGATTTTTCCATTAAAGTTAATGATGGTAGATACGATACACTTAAAGTTTTAGGGAGACAAAATGTATAATTATCAAATAATTCCATTAAAGTTTATGGTGTGCTTGCCTGTTAGATTAGGATGATATATATTGCTAGCTATTTTTAGTGCAGTGTTACTAGGTTTGTTTTTGCTTTTGTTGTTTTATCTCTAGCCATATCTACATGATTCATTGTTCCAGTGTTAACTTCACTAAATAAATTGTCTCTAAAACCATATATATTCTGATGTGGCTTTGTGCTTTCCTCATGTCATTTTTCTTTCCTTCTCTCCCCCAGAGCTTGCTTTGCTTAGGTTAATGCTGAATCATTCGAACTAATGTTTGAAAGAAGGGAGGGAGAGAAGCTTTTATTTTTCTTTTTTAAAGCAGTAATTATTTTGACTTGCCTCCAATGATTTCAGCAAATCTATTTTAGTTATCAGTTAATAGTTTTATCTGTTTTATCTCTTAATCACTTGGTTAAAAAGCTTTTATGTCTATTTAGCAGATAAAAGTCTAGCTAGTTTCAAACTTCAGCTGTTCAAAAAGAACAAGTTCAGAGAAGACTTTACTTTTTTCCTCAGGTTATCATGTCTGAGCTCAAATGTTATTTGTCACTTTTGAAATGTTTAAAGAGGCCAAACTGGCATTTCCGTTCTTTGAGAACATCCTGCCTAATTTTCTGATACTTCACAGAAATTTTATTTAAAATAAAGTGAACTTTGATCTCTCAAATCTTGTTTCTCTTGAAGGTTTCAATAAAGTGTTTGATCAAAAGCTCTTGACAGTTTGAAATGGACTGTGAATTGTTGTCAGAATCTGCACAATCAGACTGAACATTTCCTGAGGAAAGAAATAATCTTTGTGGAGTCATAGTTCCTACTTAGTCACAAGTATCTTAAACCCCTGAAATTTCTCCTTAAAATAATTAAGGAGAGAGTTGTAAGCCCATGGAGCAGGGTTTCTCTTCCTCAGCACTATTGACATTTGGGGTCAGATAATGATTTCTTGTGGACTGTTCTTCTGTATGTTGTAGGAAGTTTAGTAGTATCTCTGGTCTTTACTCACTAAATTAAGGGACCACCCGCCTCCACCCAGTTGAAATAACCAACAATGTCTCCATACATTGCTTAATGATCTGTGGGGAGCCAGATCACCACTGACTGAGAAGCAGGACTCTAGCATGTAATAGCCACAACTATTTATAGAAGAAGTTTTTTGTTAATTTGTTTCCCTATTCCTATTAGAGAAGTGAGGTGAGGAGTAGCTCACTTAGTCTCTTTAGAAAAAGAATTCCTGGAAGAATTAAATATCAATTCTTTGTTCCTAATCCAACCCCATCTCTGTGGGGGAAAGGAAAGATAGGTGTTCTTTAAGGATATTCTTATGAATTAGGGAAACAAATCCTGAAAGAGCAAGATAGAGCATACATCTAGAAAATATAGCCCACAATAATGCAACCAACATTTCAGAAATGCCTTATAGTCAGGAAGAATACAAAAAGCAGATACGATGTGCTAAAGTGTTAAGAAAGCCAGAATTCACCATACTCAAATGAAGACAAGTCATTGGGAGAAGACGCAGGTGAAAAGCAGGTGAAACAAGATGAAATTAGAAATAAGAAAAGATTGCAGGGCAAATAAAATTAAGTAATAGTTTACAAAACCATTTTGGAAAAAATGACAGCATATACAATATTGTGCGTACTCACATTTTTTCAGTGATAAGCCATTTTGCTTTACATTTACTGTATTATTTAATTTTCATAGCAATCTATAAATTAAGCAGTATGAACCAAGCCAGTGGTAATGAGCAATAAAACCAGATTTTCATTGCAATGTTCTATTATACACACGTTGCTTAAAAAGTTGCAGAAGGTCAAGAAAAAGACATTACTATATGCAGAGATGGTTGTTGTGATGAGGGTGTGTAATGTAAATACAAAATACAGAAACAATGGAAGAGAGGAATGACGGAGAAACAGTACCAATTGATCAATGTAACTAAATTGATGAGAAGTTGCTTCTTGAACAATAGTAACAGCAACAATAAAGGGACCTGAGGGTGAAGCTAGAAACAGTTGGTGAACACTGGCAAAATCAATGTGAAAGAAACTACATCAAGATACTTTGTCAAATGAGATATGGTACAAAATTAAGTGTAAAAGTCTATAACATCCAGGAATAGGGAGAGAAAAAGATTACCTAGAAAAGATTAAAAATAAGACTGTCTACGGACTTTTTTCCAGTGTGAAGTACCAAAAAACAGTGAAGTCATATTTTTAGACATCCTGGAGGGAAAATGAGGTAACCTGAGAATCTCAGGTTAAAATCTAAGATATCATGTTGTTGTACAGCACAAACTAACACAACACTGTAAAGCAATTATTCTTCCAATTAAAAAAATTAAATAAGAAAAAAGATCTAAGAAATTGTTTTTCATTCATGAACACAAATAACTTAATCCTTGTAGAGTTAAGAGTTTAGAAAATATCCTACCCATGCATCTATCTTCAAAATATTACTTGAAGACTTTCCCCAAAATTAATACTAAATCCTCCACTAGTTAAGTCATGACATGAGTTGACTTTTCCTGAACAGGCTGAATGCCCTGAATGCAATGTATCTCTGAATGCTTTATTACCAGATGAGTTCTGCTGCTCAAAGTGAATGTTTCTCAGTGCTTGCTAAAGTTTCCTCCCAATAATAATTACAGGATTGGTCTAGTACTAGGAGGTTTTTTATTTGTTTTGTTTTATTTGGTTTAATTTCTCATGTGTCTTTCATCTCACAGTTTAGTGGAAAACTCTTGTCACTTTTGAGAATGACATAAACTAATTACTCTTGCTGTCCTAAACCAGTAATTGGTAATAATGACTAAACTGTTTTGGAGAACTTGCTGGATGAAATTGTGTCCAAAATGAGTTTTTTCTCTATCCACAAGAGCATGCTTGAATAGAAAATTATAATAGCCTCACTCTTATTGGAGACCTATAATGATTTTCTGCAACTGTAAATGTTGTATTGAATGAGTTGAACCATTTCTTGTTACTTTATTTTTGTCCTACCATTAAAAAATCTTCAGTATCGTATTTATGAATATTCCCAAGTTAAGTCCAGTATCTTCTGAATGATGTAAACTATATAAAAACATGCAATAAAAAGGATAATAAAGAGATGCACTAAAATGATGAGTCATTGCATCTGGTTGGTGGGATTTTGTGTGGTGGTTTTTCATCATCATCATCGCCCATATTTTTAGAAATAACTTTTATGATAAAAGTAAAAACTTATATCCAATCAATTGCAAGTAGTATTCATAAGAGAATATTCATTTGTATATTCATTTGTATCAAGGCACAAATACTTTGTCAGGGTGGTAAAATTAGTAATATTTTTTCTTTCATCTTAGATTTTCTGTATTTTCTAACCATATCTCAAGAGTCAGCTTCCATCCTTCCCTTACCAAACAAAGTAAATGATGCCTTTCTCCATTATACATGGGAAAAAAACCTCAAATTGCCTCTCAGGCATTGTGCTTTTATCTTCTCTGCACTGTTTTTATTCCTTCAACCAGCCCAATAAATCCCTACTCTAAGGTGCTTTTTCTTCCTCATGGAAGTCAGTAAGAGACTAAGTGAGAAATATTGTGGTTGGTTATCCTTACTGTTCTTTCCACATCTCAAAGACACAAAGTAATCCTACCTCCTCCTGAAGGTTTAGGTCAGTTACCCCTGCCAGTGTCGTGACTCTTTTCCTAGTCTGCCAAAGTGTGCTGGCATCAGCCATTGCTTAATGTTAAATAGATTTCTTAGGAAAGGGATCCCAAAATAAAGAGGAAGCTAGGAAGGGAAAGGAGATGTATCTTTTCACAAAAACTTGTTCCATTCCCCTCCTTCTCCCCTACCTTGTTGTTTAACAATAAAACTAAAACTACATTCTTTGATAAGGAATTAATGCAAAATAATGATGATGATACCTTTAGGAAAATCTAGATTTTCAGTGATTAAAAAGTAATATGTAGAAAAATTAATATTCATTTACTTGTTGCTTGCAACTTACTGTGGTTCTCCTTTTAAGGTCATTGAAAAGAATACTAAAGTTGGGATAATGGGAAACTTTAGACTGCCCTTGCCGGTATATTAGCATTTTATAAGGTTTAGTTTGGGGCTTCCCAGGTAGCTCAGTGGTAAAGGATTCAGCTGCCAAGCAGGAGACTCGGATTTGATCCCTGTGTCAGAAAGATCCATTGGCGGAGGAAATGGCAACCCACCCCAATATTTTTGCCTGGGAAATCCCATGAACAGAGGAGCCTGGTGGGCTACAGTCTGTGGGGTTGCAGAAGAGTCAGATACTACTTAGTGACTAAACAACAACAAAAAAGTTTAGTTTAGTCTTGCTTTTTTCCTTTGATTAAGCTTATTCATTTATGCTAGTTTATACATGTTGCTTGGAAATTATTTTTCAATGGTACTGTTATGTGTGTTGTAAAGAAATTTCTTTGTGTTAAGTCTGTATAAATACTTTCCTTTTGATGCCTTTATATTCATTTTGTTGTTTATTTTCTAACATTTTAAAGTGAAATTTTGCAAATTTGTTTTGTAGTTTCTTTATTCTTATTGAACGGACTCAGTGATTTAACTTTCTCCTCTGTATAGAACAACATCCTCTTAAGATATTACTATGTATGTCCATATCCCCACTATTTTTGGATGGGAATATTCTTAAGTGAAAGTTTTTGACTTTTTCTTTAACTTATTTATTTAGGATCCTGTATCTTAGGGTGGTTTTTTTTTTTTTTTGGTGCTTGTTGAATTTTTGATACCATTGTAACCATAAACTTTCGTCTGCTTCAAGTTTACATTTTGGAATTTATCACAGTTGTCTCTGGACATATGGTATGATCTTTTGTTTTTGTACATATATCTTTGATATCTGGCTCAAAATGGAGTCACTTGTGCTAAGCCTCACATCAGCCAACCACAATTTAATTTAAACTGATGACAGTTGCAGCCTCTCCAAGGAGTGGAATTTTTAACCTATCAGTCTGGAATATCCTGATCAGAACTAGCAAGGTAATCTGCATGATACCTCCCACAGCTGACTTTCCCTCAGAGGAAGGTGACCTTGCCTTCTTTCTTTTGTTACCTCCTAGTTTCACCCTCTTTCTGCATATAAAAACCTGCCACTTTGTACAGTTCCTTGAGGTTTTGTTCTGCTAGCTAGATGAGATGCTGCCTGATTCATGAACTGTTGAATAGAGAAAACAGATCTTCAATTTTACTCAGTTGAATTCTATTTCTTAAAACTGTAAAATAATTTATTCTGATTTTGTAGGGCATTGATTTTAAACATAAGTCTTTTGCGTAGCTTTGTTTTTAACAGTGTTTAAATCTTAATTTTTTAAGGAGATCCAACCAGTCCATTCTAAAGGAGATCAATACTGGGTGTTCATTGGAAGGACTGATGCTAAAGCTGAAACTCCAATACTTTGGCCACCTCATGAGACAAGTTGACTCACTGGAAAAGACTCTGATGCTGGGAGGGATTGGGGGTGGGAGGAGACGGGGACGACAGAGAATGAGATGGCTGGATGGCATCACCGACTCTGTGGACATGAGTATGAGTGAACTCCGGGAGTTGGTGATGGACAGGGAGGCCTGGCGTGCTGTGATTCATGGGGTCGCAAAGAGTCGGACACGACTGAGCGACTGAACTGAACTGAACTGAAATCTTAATATTCTTGTTTTTTACTATAATCTATTAAGAATTGAGATATTGCTATAAAAATCATATAAAACTTTAATGTTTCTCTTAGTTTGTCCTTATTTTTGTAGGTGTTTTATAACTATTAAATGGTATAGTATCCTTTATTATCATAAAATAAGTTCATTGTCCCACATAATCAGTTATACCTTGAAATGATTTTTCATGTTAATACTGTATCTTTCTGTTTCATTGGCTTGTTATATCTTTATTGTTTTAATTTAGTCAGTTCTTTCGAGGCAACTACTGAAATAGTACACGTTCACCTTTTAAATTTTTTGTTTTGTTTGTTTGCTTTCCTTGACCTTGAAAGTCATATTAATTTTATATATAAATTTTATTCCCTTTGTGTTTATTGTTAAAACTGGTAAGACTGATCTTGCTTTTGAAAGGTCAATTTATGTTATTTTGAGAGTTAAAGTTTCCTTTGTTTTGTTTTTCTATTGCTGTGCTCTTAAATTATGTAAATTGTGATTTTTGTATTTTTAACATCACAGTTTTAAAATGAAAAAAGAATTAGGATGTATCCATCCTGTTTAATTTCCTTTATTTCCAGAAATTAAGAGTGATTTCTTGTTAGCTACACAGTTGGTGTTCATTTTAATTTTGAGTCTTTCTTTAACAATTAGTTTTTATGGTACAAAAGTGATAAATTGCTTGTATCCTTGCAGCTCAAGATTGTTTTCTATTCTATTAATTTCTGAAAGACTCATCATGTTGCAGTGAAAGTGAAGTCTCAGTCGTGTCCGACTCTTTGCGACCCCATGGACGGTAGCCTACCAGGCTCCACGATCCATGGGATTTTCCAGGCAAGAATACTGGAGTGGGCTTCCATTTCCTTCTCCAGGGGATCTTCCCAACCCTGGGATCGAACCCAGGCTTCCTGCATTGCAGACAGATGCTTTACCATCTGAGCCACTAGGAAAGTCCCAATCATGTTGCAGGGAGGAAGTCAATTCTCACTGCATGTTGAAAACTGTTTCTTTGACTTGCTTTTATTATTATAATCATACTCAGTGGCTTGCCTGGAGGACCCTGCCCCTCTGCTTGACTGTAAACTTTTAAAGTGTCCTTTTTCAGCTCAGGGAGACATAGTTTGTCCCTGCCTACCTGTGAATAGAAGAGATTAACACACCCCTTCCAAAGGCTGGCCTTTCCCTTGGAGATGTTTTGCAAGACTGAAAATCCTTTCACTTTCCTTCCCCACTGTATCTCCCTCTCTATTCTGCCTTTTGACTTTAGTTCCTCATTGCCTCTTTCTCTCTAATATAAAAAGAACCTGGCATCCAGACCCCAAGAAGATGGTTATTTTGAGGCGCTAGCCTGCTATCTTCACGGCCTGCTGACTCCCCAATTAAAGTCTCCTCCTTGCCTCAACACCTCATCTCTCTGATTGATTGGCCTATAGTGTGGGGAGCAGAGAGAACTTGGACTAGGTAACAGTCAGAATAGAATTTTCTGATAGAAACTTTCTTGTTTTGGTTCTGCTATAGAAATTACTTCATTGACAATTAACAGTTACATTTGTAGAGGAGAGAATTGCACTTAGTACAGCCTTTTTTCTGTTTTTCCCTTGGTTTACATGATTCTGTGTCACTTCTTGATATTGGAAATGTGTAACTTCATAGTATAGGTTTTGGGTGTAGTTAATAATTTTTCTAATTGTTAAAATTTTAATTGGATATTTTCATGTTTTTCTTCATTTGAAAAATTTTTTTCAAGTGTATTTGTGTGATTAAAAGGAAACTTTTCCATTTATCTTAGTCGTTTCTTTAAGCATTCTAATTTTCCTGTTATCCATTCTTTAGGAGTATTCACGTTTTTGTCCTTGAATTCTATGTAATTTTCTCTAGTATACATTAAATACCACCGATTTTTCAATTTTTTAATGAAAGATTTGATACTACTGATTTATACTTTTAATTTAAAGTTTTGCAGTGTTATTATCTTTATTCTTAAACTGATTCTCATAACCAGCCAGTTCCTCCTAAAGGGGAGCAGAGTTTGCCACCCCAAAATACTCCTCTTTGGCTAAGGATTATTTTGATCTTGTTATTTTTCTAAAAAAAAAAAACAGACACGAAACTATGAAAACCAAGTAGAAGTTTTCCTTTCATAAGAGATATTTACATGTATAAGGGAAATGTCCATGTGTAAGGGTGTCCTCCCTGTCTGTAATGGAAGAGAAGGATGATTAAATTTGTGGAAATTTATCAATAGAAAAAACAAGGACATAAATTTGCTTATCACCCTTACCACTGCTACTTATTACTGGGCTTTTCCAGATAATCTCCCATTAACAGCACTCCCCCACCCCCAATATCTTTACTAGAGATGGTATTTAAGGTGATAGCTTAGGCCATTTGGGAGAGTTACTCACTTTCCCTAGGTATTTCCCAGGTATATAGGAGGTATCTATGCTTTTAAGTTTCTGTTTGTTTTTCTCCTATAAATCTGTCTTTTAGCACAGGGCTGCTGCTACTGCTAAGTGGCTTCAGTCGTGTGACTTTATGCGACCCCATAGACGGCAGCCCACCAGGCTTCCCCGTCCCTGGGATTCTCCAGGCAATAACACTGGAGTGGGTTGCCATTTCCTTCTCCAGTGCATGAAAGCAAAAAGTGAAAGTGAAGTCGCTCAGTCGTGTCTGACTCTTAGCGACCCCATGGACTGCAGCCCACCAGGCTCCTCCATCCATGGGATTTTCCAGGCAAGAGTACTGGAGTGGGGTGCCATTGCCTTCTCCGTTAGCACAGGGGGAACCTCAGGAAAAAAGTTTTTCCTTCCTTATACTTTCTCTCTAATTATTAACTTATCAACTATTTTGTGGAATTCAGTGTCAAGGAGGAAGAAATTTTCCTCTACCCTTCTAGGTTCTTATGGCTGATCTAGAATTAATTGACATGAAACAGATTAACAGGAGAAACGAAACAAAATTTAATAACATGTATACATGGGAGAGTAAACTCCGGGAGTTGGTGATGGACAGGGAGGCCTGGTGGGCTGCAGTCCATAGGGTCCCAAAGAATTGAACACGACTGAGCGACTGAACTGAAACATGGGAGAGACCCAGAAAAGCCGCTAAGTAACCAAAAAAGCCAAAGCCCTCACCTTAAATAACATCCTGAGATACAAACAAAAGGTGATGTTGAGGATGAGGTTAGTCAGTTGTGGGGGATTACCAAGAAAAGTATGATAAACAAGGGTGCTTGTGATGCATATTTAAGTTATTGCCTTCTCCACTTCCAGGTGCTGAGAGGAAGACACTCATAAATGGTGATTTCCCTTACAGATGTAAATGTTTTATACCAGAGGGCATAAATCAAGGGCAGACTCCTTGGTTTTCAGAGTCCTTTCCGTGTTGGCTGTTTCTCAGAAAATAACCTGCTTAAAACGGTACACAAAAGAGACATATTTTGGGGTGGCAAATTCAGCTCCCCTACACCAGAAACATAGAAGTAAAAATCTTCTCCTGCTTTTTTTTTCCCCATGGTGTGTGTTTTGGGAGTTTGTTTGTTTTTGAAGGATAGGGGGAGCAGAGGTCAGTCGTTTTATGTTTACTCTACCCAACTGGATTCCACACAAATGTGGATGGCATTTGCTTGACTCCTTTTCCAGGTGATGGAAACGGCTTTTAAGATCAAAACATTGAAATCTGAGCTGAGAAATTAGAAGCTGATAATTGATTTTTAGTGTTTAGCCATTAAGTTTCCAAAGTCAGTGAAAAGAAGATTCACTACCTGGTACCTTCCGAATGGTGTCTTTGTCTTCTTGTATTTTCTGTCTGAATATTTTACAAGTTACAGAAAGAAAAAATTGAAACCTAAAGTAAAGTTTAAAAAATTTTACAGTGAACTTCCTTATTCCCAACACTTACAGTACTAACATTTTACTGTACCTTTATACATCTAACCATTCATCTGTATGATTAATCCATCTCAATTTTTATGCATTTCACATTGATTTTCAGATATTTAGTCATTAGTTATCTAAACATATCAGCAGGTATATCATTAAAGTGAAATTTGTTTGCTGTCTGTTAAAAAACAAAATTCAACTGAGTAAATGTAAAAATCAAACTGACTTTATTAAACAATTCATGAATCAGGTAGCATCCCATTCATCATATAGAAAGGAGCTCCAAGGAGCTGTGCAGAATGAAAACCTTTTATAGACAGTTGGGAGACGTGTTTCTTTTGGGGATAGAAGGGGTTGTTGACTTAAGAGAACTCAGTCCAGTTTAGTCACAGAGTCATGCCCAACTCTTTGTGACCCCATGGACTGCAGCACACCAAGCATCCCTGTCCATTACCAACCCCCAGAGCTTGCTCAAACTCATGTCCATCAAGTCGGTGATGCCATACAACCATCTCATCCTCTGTCATTCCCTTCTCCTCCTGCCCTCAATCTTTCCCAGCATTAGGGTCTTTTCCAATGAGTCAGTTCTTTGCATTGGGTAGCCAGAGGATTGAAGTTTCAGCTTCAGCATCAGTCCTTCCAATGAAAATTCAGGACTGATTTCCTTTAGAGTTGACTGGTTTGATCTTGTGCGGTCCAAGGGACTCTCAGGATAAGAACTGCATAGGGTGAAAAGTGTGAGTGGAGTTTATTCGATGTCTTACTGAGGACTATAGCCTGGAATCTCTGTCAGAGAGCTCTGAGAAACTGTTTCAAAGGCGTAAGAAGGGAGGTCTGTATATATGTAATTTTAACAAATGGAGTATGTGCGACGAAGCACACATCTTCGTAGAAAATTGCTAGTCACAGGAACAGATATTTAGTTAATTGTTCTAATTCTTTTGTATGTATAGGAAGATTTAACAATCCAAGTTCATACAATATTTCACCTGAAAATATTTAGCTACCTGAAGGCCTGTTCTACCAGTTTTCCCAGGGCAGAGAGCATTTCATTCCTGATCTCCATCCTGAACTCCTTTGGGGATGTGTTAAGGGCACAAGCAACTTCAGTGGCTAATGACTGAATCCTTGTAGAGCTGGATAGTGAGCAACACTCTTTAGTTGGCAGGGTCCTGGGAAATAGACAGGGAAACAGTGTCAGACTGTTTTTTTGGGGGCTCCAAAATCACTGCAGATGCTGATTGCAGCCATGAAATTAAAAGACACTTACTCCTTGGAAGGAAAGTTATGACCAACCTAGATAGTATATTAAAAAGCAGAGACATTACTTTGCCAACAGAGGTCCATCTAGTCAAGGCTATGGTTTTTCCCGTGGTCATGTATGGATGTGAGAGTTGGATTGTGAAGAAAGCTGATCGTTGAAGAATTGATGCTTTTGAACTGTGGTGTTGGAGAAGACTCTTGAGAGTCCCTTGGACTGCAGGGAGATCTAACCATTCCATTCTAAAGGAGATCAATCCTGGGTGTTCATTGGAAGGACTGATGCTAAAGCTGAAACTCCAGTACTTTGGCCACCTCATGCAACTAGTTGACTCACTGGAAAAGACTCTGATGCTGGGAGGGATTGAGGGCGGGAGGAGATGGGGACGACAGAGAATGAGATGGCTGGATGGCATCACCGACTCGATGGACATGAGTTTGAGTGAACTCTGGGAGTTGGTGATGGACAGGGAGGCCTGGCGTGCTGTGATTCATGGGGTCACAGAGAGTTGGTCACGACTGAACGACTGAACTGAACTAGTGGTATTACTTCACAACTACTGACGAGAACATTCCAGACTGACTAGTTTAGATTACATTCCTGAGAAAGGTTGAAACTTCAGTTCAGTTCAGTTCATTTGCTCAGTCGTGTCTGACTCTGCGACCCCATGGACTGAAGCATGCCAGGCTTCCCCGTCCATCACCAACTCCCGGAGCCTACTCAAACTCATGGCCATTGCGTCAGTGATGCCATCCAATGATCTCATCCTCTGTCGTCTCTCCTCACGCTTTCAATCTTTCCCAGCATCAGGGTCTTTTCAAATGAGTCTGCATGAATCCAGTGAAACTGCAGTTAGGTTGGGTATTAAGTCTTGGTTTCCTGACATGGGGCTTAGCACAAATCACTCCTTTTGGGGCTTGTTGCTTCTTCTTCTATTTTTAAAACAAGTTTTCTCTTTTGATGTGAAATTTGTTTTAATCTTAAATACCCGTTTGGTGAATTTTGATACATGCATATACCTGTGTAACCCAGTCTTCTATTGAGGTATAAAATATTACAAACCCACAGTAAGTTCTCTCATGTCCCTTCCTAGAAAAAGCTAGCCTTTACTGTCCCAGAGATTTATCTCCATACGTTAGTTTTACCTGTCCTAAAATTTTATGAAAGTTGAATAATGAAGTATATATCACTTATGAATATAGGACAGAATATAATATGGGAAAGAGTATGCACTCTTTTGTGTAAGTCCTCTTTCACTCAGCATAATAGTTTGGAGATCCATCCATACTGTTGAGTATCTCATTAACATTATTCCTATTTAATACTAAGTAGTATTCTATTACCTGAATATACCACAGTTTGTTCTCCAATTGATGAACATCTGAGATGTTCAGAGTTTTGGCTACTATGAATAAAACTACTGTGAACATTTTTTAGATCTTATTATGAACATATGATTTCTTTTCTCTTTATTAAATACCTTGGAGAAGGAGAACTTTGTCATATGACAGATGATAGATGGTTATTTTTATAAAAAATTACCAGATTTTTTTCTGAAATGATTGTGACATTTCACACCCCCACCAACAATGTATGGAAGTTATGGTTGCTCACACCCCCACCTATATTTGTTTTTGTGATTCTTTCAATTTTAACCATTCTCTTGGAATGGAATAGAATCTTACTATGGTTGTGGATACATATTTTTCAAAGAATATTCATCTATGGTTTACAGGTGCAAAATAGTTTTGTTTCAGACTTCAAAAGCTAGTACTGATCAGCCTTATGTTTTTACCCACTCTGCTGCTTTTACTTTGATATGTGGTTAGGAAAGAAGCCCTATAAGCCAAACATTCTCAGACCCTCCAATATTGAAGATGCCCAACAGGATCCTTCAGAACACATTCAGCTAAATTTTCTCAACAGTTTTGTGTCAACCCCCAATATCCTCTTTCAGCTGGGACCAAATTATATTTGGCACATCCCACTATGACGATTGGAGCCTTTTCCTATGTTAGTTATAAATGATGTTTTAGTCTCTGTTTTCATTATTATCACTAATTTTGGGGAGAAGTGAGAATTGTACATGGACATTTACGTCATCATTTCCCCATCTTTTAGGGAAATATTTAAAAGGGAAAAAAATCAACAAATGATATACAGTTTTTAAATTATGAAGCAGCATTGCAAAACGGCCCATTAATTCCTAAATCCATTTGTACCATCATATTGTGGTAGTGAGAATGGTCCTATCTGCAATCCATTTTCCATCACTATATTAATGACTTTTGGATGCTTTTGTTTTATTTTAATCTCTAATTAAAATTTCACCCCAAGCAGGGTTTTCTTATTGAAAATTATAATAAGGAGCTTTTCCATGTAGTTGGTAGATTGGTTTCAAGGCTTTTTAATTTTTTACTTCTTGAAAACAGGAGCAATCAGTTTCTAAGCTGTGACATGACAAAATCTCCTACCAATTCTAATATACTGAAATACAATTGAAGTAACTTTCTAGCCTGGGAAAAAAACTAAATAAATGTGCATTATGATATTAGCTTTTTATTCTTCAAGGCACAGTTTAGAGTTTATGTCTAAAAGTTAATGTTCTGTTACTAAAAATTCTGATATCCAAGGCAGTTTTCTAATTCTAAAGGCCAACTAGCTGTCAGTGCTTGTTCTGAAAAGACAGCATCCAGAATCCAACAAGCTTTTTTCTCCCTGCTTCCTTCTTCTCCTCCCTTCCTTCCTCTCTCCTTTTCTCCCTCACTTTGTTTCTCTCCCCCTCTCTCATATGTTCTTTCTTCTTTTCTTCTTATTTCCCTCTCTCTTTTTATCTTTTTCTGGTTCGCTTCCACATGTAGACCCTGGAGGAACTCTAATGATGTTCACACATAACAACTTGATTTCAAAACCTAATCTGGCAGGGGATGGGCTGCCTTCAGATCTAGTGGCAGGGGAAGACATCCTACATATCACTTCTGTGAACACGTTGGAACATGCTAGTTCTTGTAAACCTTGTGGTTGAGCAACTGTTTAACCCATTCAAACTATGGAAATAAACAAATACCAACAAAATGAAAATATTCAAAGGCTATTTAAACAGAGCTCCCTAGATCAGGGAAATCAGCCACAGATCACTTGAGTTTTGATAAAGACTCAAAAGCAGGCAGGTATGTGGGAAAGTTTTAAAGTGGAAAAAAAAGGAAGGCTTCAGGTATGCCCTCCCTGATTGGAAATAGATGACAGGCTGGCTTCCCTGGGCTGATTATTATAGATAATGAGTTCATTTCCTGGGCTGATTGCTGCAAGTTGGGTGTCAGAGCTTTCTTTTATGTATGGCCAGGCCATTGTATATTTATATATTCAGTTTTTCCAAACTGAAGGTTGAATATATTGTTAAATGGGTACAGAGTTTAAGTTTTACATGGTGAAGAGTTATGAAGATAAACCCATTTCCTTGCATTCACAATCAAATTGGATCACCTCCCATTCTGAGCACCCCTTCCGAAGACTTTGAACAGTTTATCAGTAATCTCTATGAAGAAATGTCATATTGATAAACAGCCTATTGGAACTCAAGGGAACACCGGAATTATCAGAGAAAAGAATATGTTAAAGAGCTCAAGGGCTACTGTGAAATATTTTTCTGTGGCTTTCCAATGAAACTTCTAGATAAGTTTTCTTTTTCTACAAGCTTAGTGTTACTTTAGATTCAGTGACAACACACAAAACCTACAAATTCGTACAGGAGCATTCTTAAGCACTTAAAAAACAAAGAAATCTTCATGTTATGCCCATGTATCATGGCCATAAAAATGACTTGTCTTTACTGGAGAGACTTCTGGAATTTTGTCTTTGAACATGGCTTTTTGGCAAATGGCAGAGGAATAGTCAGCTGCCAAATAAGGCAGTGATTTGTATCTTTAATATTGTAAGTGCAAATGTGAAAAAACCTGAAAAAATATATTCAAGTAGCTATTCAATTTTTTGTTGTTCAGTCACTAAGTCATGTCCGACTCTTTGTGACCCCATGGACTGCAGCATAGCATGCTTCACTGTCCTCCATTTCTGTTCAGTTTTTAAAAACTATTATATTCTTGAAATATTGAATATTTTGCTACTTCAATACTATAAGTATTTGGACTTACCAGGTGGTGCTAGTGGTAAAGAATCCTCCTTCTACTGCAGTTATGATACAAAAGATGCAGGTTCCATCCCTGGGTTGGGAAGATCCCCTGGAGAAGGTAATGGCAACCCACTCTAGTATTCTTGCCCAGGAAGTCCCACGGACAGTAGCGTCTGGCAGGCTACAGTCCATGGGGTTGCAAAGAGTTGGACATGACTGAGCATCTGAGCACATAAGTGTTTAATCCGTGGAGTTGGACAACAGTTTGGATTCTGCCATTACCAGTGGCTGGCAAGTCTAATGCAAGGGTTCTGCTGCTGCTGCTGCTGCTAAGTCGCTTCAGTCGTGTCTGACTCTGTGTGACCCCATAGACGGCAGCCCACCAGGCTCCCCTGTCCCTGGGATTCTCCAGGCAAGAACACTAGAGTGGGTTGCCATTTCCTTCTCCAATGCATGAAAGTGAAAAGTGAAAGTGAAGTTGCTCAGTCATGTCCAACTCTTCACGACCCCATGGACTGCAGCCTACCAGACTCCTCCGTCCATTAGATTTTCCAGGCAAGAGTACTGGAGTGGGGTGCCACTGCCCACCTGGAATAACTAGACCATGGTCTTCTAGACCTTTGCCCCATCTTAGATTAGTTACAGTATGCTATTCATGTCAGTGGGCTTCCCTCATAGCTTAGTCAATAAATCATCTGCCTGCAATGCAGGAGACCCGGGTTTGACTCCTGGGTCAGGAAGATCTGCTGGAGAAGGAAATGGCAACCCAGTCCAGTATTCTTGCCTGGAAAATCCCATGGACAGAGGAGCCTGGAGTTCACAGTTCATAGGGTCGCAAGATTCAGATATGACTTAGCGACTAAAACCACCAACCACCAAAAATTAGTGATAATCGCCAATGTCCAAGGATTTAATGAATCATGCCTGTTTAATGAGGCCTCCATAAAAACCCAAATGATGGAGTTTGGAGAGCTTGTGACTTGGTGAACACGTGGAAGTTCAGGGAGAGAGGTAGGCCTGGCAAGAGCATGGAAGAGCTATGCCCCTTCCCATGCTTTGCCCTGTGCATCTCTTCCATCTGTCCATTCCTGAGTTACATTCTTTTATAATAAACCAGTGATCTAGTAAGTAAAATGTTTCTCTTGAGTTTTGTGAGCTGCTGTCACAAATTAGTCAAACCTGAGGAGGGAGTCTTAGGAACCTCTATCTATAGCCAGTTGATCCCAAGCACAGATAACAACCTGGGTTTGTGAGTGGCAGCTAAAGTTGTGGGAAGGGTGGACTCTTGTAGGACTGAACCCTTACCTGTGGAATCTGATGCTATCTCCAGGTAGACAGTGTCATAGTTGAAGTTAAATTGTAGGACACCCAGTTGGTACCTGGAGAAAACTCCTCTCCACACACTGGAAATTGAATCTCAAACTCATTTTAATAATATTGTCATATTTTTTATTTGCTTATTTTTCAAAGTATTTTTTTGCTAATCATTCCTCAATAATCCTTGAGCTCAGTAAAATGTTTTTCAATATTATCTTCTGTATAGGCAAATGTGTGAGATAATTTTCTAACCTCTCTCCTGAATTGTTATTATAATTTATTGGTCATTCTGTTTTCTTGTTTCTTTCTTACTTAGTTTACTTACATACCTTCCTGAAAAACAAGGCATGAGAGAAAAGTAGTATGAGTTATTGTATATCTAAAATATCTTTGTTTTATCCTTTGGGTGGTTTGGCTGAATATAGTTTGCAATAACTGTCCCTCGAACTTTTTGTTTAATTTTTTTCTAGTTTTCTTTGTTGCTATTGAGAAGTTCATTGTCATCCTATTGGAAAAGGTCCCTTATTTCTCTCAAAAGCATTTTGAATATTTTATGTAAGCCATATTCATTTCTCTTATCCAATCGTTTTGGTTACTACCTCCAAAGCAATGTTAATTAGTAGTACTGACCATGAAAACCCTTTCTCTTATACATAACTCAGTGGAAATGCTTTTAGGTGTCCCCATTAATCATATTAATCATAATATCACCTTTGTCCTCACACAAATGCTTTCCTATTTCATTTTTGAGGCCGTGTAATTGGCAATCCTCTTTAATGTGGTTAATTTCTACATTCATGCTCTGCCTCCTTTCTGCTCTCGTTTCTCTGAAAGATGCTTTCTGATTTACTTAGTTCAACATTTGGGTCTTTAACCTTTTCCTCTACAAACCAGTAGTGTTTTTAAACATTTGAGTTTCTCACGTTAATTTTTTAAAAAATTCCTTGTTGTCAAGGTGTTTCTTATATTTTTTTTATTGAACAAGTTAAACGTTAAATACACTTGCAGCCTCTGATTAAAAAAAAAAAAGATCCATCTACATTCAATCAACAACATTTTAGTCTGTATTCATACTCCTGCCACTACTTTTGTCAAGGATATCACAGCCATCCTGTTGATAAAGCCAATGGACTACTTAAACCTTATTTTGTTTGATAAAACGTAAGCGAAGTCCCTCAGTCGTGTCCAACTCTTTGTGACCCCATGGACTGTAGCCTACCAGGCTCCTCCGTCCATGGAATTTTTCAGGCAAGAGTGCTGGAGTGGGTTGCCATTTCCTTCTCCAGGGGATCTTCCCGACCCAGGGATCAAACCTGGGTCTCAGATCGATAAAACATAAGCATTCCAAAATGTTGATCTTTTCCTTTTAAAAAACTCGTTCAGTTTTTATCATAACGTATTATTCTGTTTTCTTTCTACAAATTCTGGTTGTTCCCTTTTGGTTTTTTCTTGTGGCTGGATTTTATTCTGCCCATCCCTTGAATGTTGGTGTTCTTTGGGTTTCTGGTCTTGGTTTTCTCCTTTGCTCAGTGGGCAGCGCTCTCTTGGACAGTTTCACTACTCCCAGGACTTTATTGGCCATCTGTCATGTAGCTGACATATAAGCTAACTTTTCCAGATGTTAGTCTCCAGCCTAGGACTTTGCCTTCATATTCAGGGGCAAAAACTAATAGCCTTATAGATATTTCCCTGTGAATTTCTTATAGAATCTCAAACTGATTGTGTCCAGATGATAGGGTAATCTTTACTACCAGAACTGTTCCCTATGAATATCTCTACCTTGCTGTTGCTGTTGTCCAGTCACTCAGTCATGTCCAACTCTTTGTACCCCCATGGACTGCAGCATGACAGGCTTTCCCGTCCTTCACTGTCTCCCAGAGTTTACACAGACTCACGGCCATTGAGTTGATAATGCCATCCAACCGACTCATCCTCTGTCACCCCCTTCTTATTTCTATCTTGCTGAATAATAAATTCAGTCATGATAATAATAAAATTATGCACTTTTCTTTACTATTTTCTCTACCTTATATCCAATTTTCAATAAATCACCTAGTCTGTTGATTATACATTGTAAATGTCTTTTGAAATCTTTCTTTTCTCAATATTTACTGCCCAAAAGAAACCAATCACTTCTCATGAGTTGACTACTCATGACCAGATTCAAACTGAGATTTAAATATCTTCTTTAAAATTTTCTTCGTGTTTGCCTTAGATTGCTCTCCTATTTTCTTAAGCACCACAGACATATGTATTGCACTGAATGGCAAATATTTACTTATTCATATTTTCCAGTAGATTATAAACTTTGTGAATGACTGAATCTTTCTTGCTAATCATTGAAAAGCTAGCAACTAGCAAAAAATGGCAATATAGTGCACTCAATATAATAGCTCAAGTTAGTTAAAGAAAACATTGTAGGTGATTTATTAGGTGTTGTCATTTCCAGTGATTATCATAGTCCAAAAGAGACAGAACACATTAGATTTCCTTAAGAATATTCTCCTGGGGAGAAAAACACAAAAGATGAATAGCAGAAATTTTTAATATTATTGGGAAGTCTATTGGCCAATATATCTTTAAATATTATTTCATTATGTGTTGTTTAGTTAAGGAAAATATAATATCAATGTGATCTTTTTTACCAACATATTGCTGGGAGTTAAAAGGAGAGCATGCTCACCTTCAGTTTTGACAAATTGAGATACTGAGTTTCATTATATCTACAATTGGATGGGAAGAAATCCAGTTTATTCCACAGGTGCCATCTTTAGGAATAGACAGTTGCTGATCGCCAAAGAATTGATGCTTTTAAACTGTGGTGCTGCAGAAGACTCTTGAGAGTCCCTTGGACTGCAAGGAGATCCAACCAGTCCATTCTAAAGGAGATCAATCCTGGGTGTTCATTGGAAGGACTGATGCTACAGCTGAAACTCCAATACTTTGGCCACCTCATGCGACGAGTTGACTCACTGGAAAAGACTCTGATGCTGGGAGGGATTGGGGGAGGGAGGAGAAGGGGACGACAGAGAATGAGATGGTGGGATGGCATCACCGACTCGATGGACATGAGTTTGAGTGAACTCCTGGAGTTGGTGATGGACAGGGAGGCCTGGCGAGCTGTGATTCATGGGGTCACAAAGAGTCGGACACGACTAAGTGACTGAACTGAACTGAACTGAACTGATTGCCTTTACTAAAGATTAAGTGTACCCCTTATTTTATTTTTTATTCGTATTTCAGACTATGCATAATGTGATTGATTACATTAATGTCCTGATCCCTCTCATCTGCCTATATCCATGCATTTTGCAGTGTTATTTGTAGCCTCCCCTGCTCTTCGCTTGTATTGTCCTAAATGATGTTAACGTATGTGATGTAAGTAGAGATTTGACATGAGCTTGCACATCAGGTGATACATTCTCTTGTGCCTCTGTTATTGCCATGAAAACATTCCTGACCTAGTCTTGTGGAGGATGAGAGACATTTGGGCACAGCCAGGTTACCCAGTTCACCCCAGCCAAAGTGAGCCTAGATTAGGTGACCACCAGATCATCTCAAAACACATAAGAGAGGCCAATCAAGATAGGCAGAACTGTGTAGCTGACTTCGAGCAGAGTGTGTGTGCATTGAGTGTTTACTGCTGCATGCCACTAAGGTTTTGTAGCTGTTTGCTATGCAGAAAAAGATAACTGGTACATTACAATCCTTTCTGTATTCAAAGTCCATTCAAAGTAGTTTCTCAAGAAGCATTAAAAAGTTACTCTCATGTAAGTGGCAAACTTGAAATGAATTTTTTAAAATAATTGAGCAAAGTGATAAAAATATTCTGACTCTGTCAATAAGCCATAAAAAATAGAAATTCAAAGAGTATTTAATAGTGCAGAATCTCTCTTTGAACATATTGAACATCCCTCTTTCACTACTTTGGCTCTAAAAGCAGGAGCCAGGTGGCAGAGACAATGTTACCTGTAAAACATTTCTTTTTCCAGATCCAGGTGACTTTATACCTACCTCCTTTGCATTTTGACTAGAGTTGTGTACTTGAGTTTTTACCTATTAGAATATGAGAGAAGTGATGTGATTTTTATTGTTCAAGGCCGTTAAGGATGGGCTTCCCTGGTGGCTCAAACTGTAATTCCTGGGTAGGGAAGATCCCCTGGAGAAGGAAATGACAACCCACACCAGTGTTCCTGCCTGGAGAATTCCATGGGGAGAAGAGCCTGGTGGACTACAGTCCATCAGGTCACAGTCAGACACAATTGAACAACTAACACATGGGTTCTCCATGTTCATTCTTTCCTTCATTTCATGTATAGCTGAAAGTGAATTAATTGTAGTAGCTGTTTTTTTGTTTGTTTGTTTGTTTGTTTTTAAGAAATCCAGATCCACAGTGCACTTTTGAAGGAAAGTCACCAGGTAGAACCTATAGGTTTGAATTGGAATGTGACATGAGCCAGGAAATAGGCTTTGGTCTATTTGTATAGTGTTCTATTTGGCCACTAGCTTTAATTAGCCTAAATAATACAAAGTTACATTCTCAAAATCCTTTAAATACTATGCAAGTGAATAATCTAGGCTGGGAAAGGTTGCGGGCAGGAGGAGAAGGGGACGAAGGAGAATGAGATGGCTGGATGGCATCACCGACTCTGTGGACATGAGTTTGAGTGAACTCCGGGAGTTGGTGATGGACAGGGACGCCTGGCGTGCTGTGATTGATGGGGTCGCGCAGAGTCAGACACGACTGAGCGACTGAACTGAACTGACTGAACATTGTACTCATTATCTACTGCTGCTTAACATATTCACCCCCAAAACATAGTAACTTGAAGCAGCGGTATGAATCATTTCATAGTTTCTGTGGGTCAGGAATTCAAAAGTGGCCTCAGTAGGTGGTTTTGTCTTAGGATCTCTCATGAGGTTGCATTCATGAGGGCTGGGGCTACAGTCATTTGAAGCCAAAAGATCTGCATCCAGATTCACTCATGCGGTTATTAGCAGACTCTACTTCCTTGCTGTGTGTGTTATTCCATAGGCTTCTATGAGAGTATTCATGACAAAGCAGCTAGAGTCTTCCATAGCAAATGATTCAAGAGATAAAATGCCACTGTCCTTTGTAGTCAAATCTCAGAAATCATGTATCCTTGCTTCTGCTGTGTTCTGTTTGTCACACAAGGCAACTCAGATACAGTGTGGGCATGAATACAGAGAGAAGGGGATCCTTGGAGAATATCTGAGCATCCCTCTAGCTACTACAAACACAGCAGAGAATGGGGAGGCCTGAGATGAACTGGTGAGTGCATGCTCTACTTGACTAATTCTGTTTATCTTTTTAGAACACTGTGTGGGTCAAAAAAGCAAGTCTCTTTACAGCTGGAAGGAAACACTCTTTTAAAAGCACTGTATATATAAAGGGAAAAAGTAGGTAGCAGGATGTTTCAAAAAGAGAAAATGATATACTATAGGAATATGTGTCATTTTCAAGTTATGTCAAATGAGAAAATGTCCTTTCTGTGTATCTTTGATTTGAAATGGTAAGATCTTCTTTTATTTCAGTCACTGTTGAGGGGCAGGTGGTATAATTGTCTGGTTCAAGCTGGAGTAATTAGTAGCTATCATTATATGCACATTAAGGTAATGTAAAAATGTAATTTGCATAAAATGTCATCATAATAATCTTTAAGTCATTTTGCCCACTATAAAGAGGACCCAAAAGAAAGCCATATGGCTAAAATTTTAATTCTTACTACTTGTTAAAAAAACATACATTGATTCTCATAAATGTAGGTCTCCCATTTTTAGCTGTCTATTCAATATTTGCCAAAAAAAAGAAGTTAGAGGATCATAACTATAAAAATAATTCCCATGTAGGTGGCTCACCAATTGAGAAAAGAAGAGGTGGGTTGAATACTAAGGACTATAAAAGGAAAACTGTATATATCATAATTTCAGGAACTTGGATAAAATAGAGGTACATTTCTAACAGATTAAGTTAATGGTATCAGGTAATGGCATCTGTAATTCATAGAAGCAGAAAGAAGAATTCAGAATCTGAGGAGAGAAAGGCAAGAAAATTGTGTAATAGATTTTGTTCTGTTTTAAATATCATAATTTTTTCTCAGCTTGACTATGCCAAAGCCTTCAACTGTGTGGATCACAATAAACTGTGGAACATTCTGAAAGAGATGGGAATACCAGACCACCTGACCTGCCTCTTGAGAAACCTGTATGCAGGTCAGGAAGCAACAGTTAGAACTGGACATGGAACAACAGACTGGTTCCAAATAGGGAAAGGAGTACGTCAAGGTTGTATATTGTCACCCTGCTTATTTAACTTCTATGCAGAGTACATCATGAGGAACGCTGGGCTGGAAGAAGCAGAAGCTGGAATCAAGATTTCCAGGAGAAATATCAATAACCTCAGATATGCAGATGACACCACCCTTATGGCAGAAAGTGAAGAGGAACTAAAGAGCCTCTTGATGAAAGTGAAAGAGGAGAGTGAAAAGTTTGGCTTGAAGCTCAACATTCAGAAAACAAAGATCATGGCATCTGGTCCCATCACTTCATGGGAAATAGATGGGGAAACAGTGGAAACAGTGTCAGACTTTATTTTTTTGGGCTCCAAAATCACTGCAGATGCTGATTGCAGCCAGGAAATTAAAAGAAGCTTACTCCTTGGAAGGAAAGTTATGACCAACCTAGATAGCATATTAGAAAGCAGAGACATTACTTTGACAACAAAGGTCCCTCTAGTCAAGGCTACAGTTTTTCCCGTGGTCGTGTATGGATGTGAGAGTTGGACTGTGAAGAAAGCTGATCGCTGAAGAACTGATTCATTTGAACTGTGGTGCTGGAGAAGACTCTTGAGAGTCCCTTGGACTGCAAGGAGATCCAACCAGTCCATTCTAGAGGAGATCAATCCTGGGTGTTCATTGGAAGGACTGATGCTAAAGCTGAAACTCCAATACTTTGGCCACCTCATAAGGAGAGTTGACTCACTGGAAAAGACTCTGATGCTAGGAAGGATTGGGGGAGGGAGGAGAAGGGGATGACCGAGAATGAGATGGCTGGATGGCATCACCGACTCGATGGACATAAGTTTGAGTGAACTCCGGGAGTTGGTGATGGACAGGGAGGCCTGGCGTGCTGTGATTCATGGGGTCGCAAAGAGTCGGACATGACTGAGTGACTGAACTGAACTGACATACAGGTCCCATATCCTTGTTATTATGGATGTGTGGTTTTTGTGTGTATGATTTTTAACCACACAGTTAACAGATATATATGCTTATCTTTGTGTTGTGATAGAGTTCATTTTCATGTTATCTAGAGCAGTTACCAAACCTCCATATTAGGAAAATTCATATGGCAGGTGAAGAAAATGAATTATAATTCATGATTATATTCCCTCAAAGGGAGTTCTGTTAAAATGGAAATGACCGTTGAAGACATCCTGATTAGGTAAAAATACTGGATGATAAAAAAGGGCTGCATAATTTTTTTTTTAAATTTGGTATGATGAATAACTGCTTCAAATTTCTGTAATGATATCTTGGCTGTCGATAATGGCAGAAGAGCTATTCAATAAAACAAATTTTAAGATAAATAGTTTTAAGATATATACCCATTTAGGTGGAAATCAGAACAGATCATTTTAGAAATCAGTATATAGTGTTGATTTTATGCTCTATAAGCATATAACATTGACTGTACTTTCAGTTTTCCATGACAACTTTCGCGTCATCGTTAGGGAATGGGGGCAGAATACTGGGCTTGGACTTGACCTAGACCTGGAACTCCTATTTTTGATTGTGCGATATCTGGCAATTTGAGGCTCAAATCAACAGTTGTGAAATGAAGGTAATGACACTTACCTCAAAAGACACTTGGGATACTGTTTGTTTATCTTTGGCTTTGTTTTGTTTTAAATATCTTGTTTATTTATTTGGTTGTGCCCCCAGGTCTTAGTTGTGCATGCAGGATCTTTTCATTTCAGCATGAGAAGTCTTGCTGTGGCATATAGGATCCAGTTCCCTGACGAGGGATCGAACTCGGGCCCCTTGTATTGGGAGTGCAGAGTCTAATCTACTGGGACACCAGGGGAAGTCCCTCAGAGGACATTTATGAGGAATAAATGAGCAGCACATTTGCAAATAATTTGGAACTTGAAAAGTACTATGCAAATGTAGATTATGAATACTTACCTCCAACTTATACTGGAAAACAGTTTTTTTTTTCCTTTTCTCGTTTATTTTCCTTCCTTTCTAAACATTTTATACCTCTGTCATTGCTCCTGCTGTCACAGAACTCGTCTCTAAACAGTTCCTGTCTTATAGCCTCCTTACAGACTGCTTTTTCTGATATGCTCGGCACTAAAAATCAAAGTGGAACAAAAAACAAGCTGTTTGGATAGCTTATTGGAAGTTTTGCATTAAATAAATATGATTGTAATATAAAGGCTCTGGTTTAAAACAGGAGGCAATAATTGTGCAGTAAACTGGTAGCCTTATTTGGAATGATCAGGATCATCTACTATTTATTTACCTCCTGGTTCTTGTTGAGTTCCAGAAAGATGAAATCTGAGAAGTGTGAAACAAGAATAAGTGAAATGTTATAGAATTGTGGATATGTGGATATAATATATGAACATATAAATATATTTGGGATATATAAAAAGGCACAATTCTTTGCTAGATAATAATATGTCCACATGGAGATTACTTCAGTTCAGTTCAGTCCCTCAGTCGTGTCTGACTCTGCAACCCCATGGACCCCATGCCAAGCCTCCCTGTCCATCACCAACTCCTGGAGTCCACCCAAACTCATGTCCATTGAGTTTTTGATGCCATCTAACCATCTCATCCTCTGTCATCCCCTTCTCCTCTGGCCTTCAATCTTTCCCAGCATCGGGGTCTTTTCAAATGAGTCAGCTCTTCACATCAGATGGCCAAAGTATTGGAGTTTCAGCTGCAACATCAGTCCTTCCAATGAACACCCAGGACTGATCTCCTTTAGGATGGACTGGTTGGATCTCCTTGCAGTCCAAGGGACTCTCATGAGTCTTCTTCAACACCACAGTTCAAAAGCATCAATTCTTTGGCATTCAGCTTTCTTTATAGTCCAACTCTCATATCTGTACATGACTACTGGAAAAACCATAGCTTTGACTAGGTGGACTTCTGTTGGCAAAGTAATGTCTCTGCTTTTTAATATGCTGTCTAGGTTGGTCATACCTTTTCTTCCAAGGAGCAGGCGTTTTTTAATTTCATGGCTGCAGTCACCATCTGCAGTGATTTTGGAGACCAAAAGAATAAAGTCTCTTACTGTTTCCATTCTTTCCCCATCTATTTGCCATGACGTGATGGGACTGGATGCCATGATCTTACTTTTCTGAATGTTGAGTTTTAAGCCAACATTTACACTCCCCTCTTTCAGTTTTATCAAGAGGCTCTTTAGTTCTTCTTCACTTTCTGCCATAAGGGTGGTGTCATCTGCATATCTGAGGTTATTGATATTTCTCCTGGGAATCTTGATTCTAGCTTGTACTTCATCCAGCCTGACATTTCTGATGATGTACTCTGCATATAAGTTAAATAAGCAGGATGACAATATACAGCCTTGACGTACTCCTTTCCCTATTTGGAACCAATCTGTTGTTCCATGTCCAGTTCTAACTGTTGCTTCTTGACCTGCATACAGATTTCTCAGGAGGCAGGTCAGGTGGTCTGGTATTCCCATCTCTTGAAGAATTTTCCACAATTTGTTTTGATCCACACAGTCAAAGGCTTTGGCATAGTTGATAAAGCAGAAGTGGAAATCTTTCTGGAACTCTTGTGCTTTTTTGATGTTTACTTACTATTTCTCAAATCTAATGCCTTATCTCACGTCATTCTCATATCTGAATGATCTTAAGAAAAATAAAACAATTTTATCTTTAAAATAATTCCCATGCACTGCCACACTAAATTTCCAGTAATATTAGCATTATCAGTAATAGACTGTACAAGGTATTAAATAAATAGAAATGTTCAAAATTTTTAAGAAATATTTAACCAGATTAATAGCATAATAAAGATATTTCTGTAAACCCCTTCACTTGTCTTCCTTAGCTCCTGTGCATAGCAGTGTCAGAGAATGTAACACAGTGCTCTGTACAGGCTGATTTTCTTGAGTGTCTCCCAGACTCATGTGTAAATGCCTTTAGAGAGCAAATCACATCTTACTATCCTTGCATTAGAACTACTGATAAGACTTGGTAAGACTGATATTTAGTTGTTCTCAATAAGTTTTTGAATGGGTGAATAAAAGAGAGCAAAGAAGAGAGATGACTGATACAACCAAAGATAGAGAAAAATTCACACATAGTATTAACATTAAAACAAAAATTATATATTTACTTTATTTATTTTTGGCTATGCTGGGTCTTTGTTGCTGTGTGGGCTTTTCTCTAGTTGCTGAAAGTGGGGGCTACTCTCTAGTTATGGTGTGGTGGCTTCTCTTGTTGTGTAGCACATGCTCTAGGGCATGCCCAGGCTTCAGTAGTTGTGGCTCCCGGGCTCTAGAGCACAGACTCAGTAGTTGTGGCACATGGGCCTGGTTGCTCTGTGGCATGTGGGGTCTTCCCGGATCAGGAATCAAACCCATGCCTCCTGCACTAGCAGGTGGATTCTTTACCACTGAGCCACCAGGGAAACCCTAGTATTAACATTTAATCTGTCTCTCTGTCTCTCATTTTGATTTTTTGTTTTTTGAGTTTTATTTGTTTTCAGGTTCATTTATGAGTAATTGCCACATCATTGATGCCACCTATTATAAGTGTTTAAGTCAGTCATTTTTGGTAAATCTGTGTATATATGTACTGTGAATCTGTCACTACAATCCACTTTCAGAACACTTTCATCACATGAAAAAATTTCCATTTTCCCTTGTGCAACCAATCCCTACTCCCACTCCCAGCCTCAGGCAAGTAACTACTCATCTACTTTCTGTATCTATATTGTCTCTTTTTTCCCCTCAAAATTTCATATAAACTGAAAAAAAGCTATGGTCCTTAGTGTCTTATATTACTCAGCATAATATTTTCACGGTTCATCCATGTTATAACATGTATCAGGATTTTGTTCTTCTTTTGCTCAAATGTATTCCATTGTATGGATATACCACATTTTGTTCATGCATTCATCTTTGTTTTACAGACCTACCCTCTTTTCAGTTTAATCTTTCTTTGGGCTCTGCTAGTTTTAGGGGTAGTTTCTGAGCCTGGCTTCCCCCCAGCGGCTGGAAGGAGCCTTTTTATAAGTTTTCCCAGAGTCTTTCTGGTTTTCACTCTCAACTTTTGTCAGTTAATCACTATATGTCTCTTTTAAAAGCTTTTCCCCAATGTCAGTTATTATATTTAACATTATCTGTTTCCACTGTCATTTTTAAAAATTATTTACTTGGCTGTCCCAAGTCTTAGTTGTGACATGCAGGATCTTTTTAGTTGCAGCATGCAAAATCTTTAGTTGTGGCATGTGGGATTTAGGTCCCCAACCAGGGATTGAACCTAGGCCCCCATCTTTGGGAGCTCAGAGTCTTAACTACTGGACCACCAAGGAAGTCCATGCACTGTCTCTATAGAAACTATTCCCTTCATTTTTCTCAAATACCTGATACTCATTCATTTTCTTTCACTAGAATACTACCTCAGTTAACCAAAGTAAACAATTTTTTTTAATTTCACTGTTGCCTGTTCCAGGGAATATGTGTGTTCTACCTATGATTAGTGATGGAGTTCTCATTGCCAGCTGAACTTTTGAAGATCCTATCTTAGTATTTGCTCTCTGACCACTCCTGGCCTTATTATCAATGTCGGAGTTTTCCAAGAAGCAGACTCTTAAGATGAAGATTAGTGTGCAAAAATTGTATTATGGAGTACTCTCAGCATCAGCATCTGTTGGAAAGAAAGAAGGAAGCAGGATTTGTAAGAAGGGAAGGTTGGGCTGTGGTGCAGCGTCCGTGAAAGCTTCATACAACTGAATGAAGCTCTGAAGCTGGGAAGGATGGCCCTGCAAAGTTGTCCAGAGTTGAGGCAAGGGAAGCATACCTTTGTATTGGTTAGTAAAAGTGACTTTGAGCAAGACAACTCCATCAGTGGAGACAATTCTTAAGGAGGGCTTCTCTTTAAGAGATTAAGGCTGTCTGTCAACACTTCTCCTTACAGCTGAGAAAATAAATCATTCTGTCTTTAAGGGGAATGCAGATTGTATATCTAGCATCATAGAGTCAGAAGGATTTTCTCGCTGATGACATGAAGGGCAAAGGGTTAGTTGAGGCATAAAGGATGAATCCAAGGTCTTTAACCTGTGCAACTAGAAGGATGGGAGTCGCTATTAAGTGAGATGGCACAGGCAATAAATGAAGTTATTTGAGAGGGATCTCAGGAATTAAATTTGGGCCATATTGTGTGTGAGATATCGATTAAATATCCAAAAAATTATGTCAAGTTGACATTTGAATATATGTCTAAGACCCAAAATGATTTTATTAATAACTGCCAGTTTTTTGAATTGCACTTTCCTATTCTTGTGTTGTTATTTTCTTTTTGTTTTCTGGTGACTTTTAAATATATTTTCAGTCAACTTCCTTAGTACAAGTCCCTGGTTGTTCCATTTACTGAAATCTTGGAAGTCTAAGAATAATTTTTTAAAATATATTTCCACACTTGAATGGCAACTTGAGTACATACCTATTCCTGTGGAATTGTCCTTATTAGTTTTTTCAAGCATAGGTATTTATGACTATTTCTAGACTGTTTCTCTTCATCTAGTCTGTAGTATATTGGCAAGGCAGGAGATACAGGTTCAATCCCTCGGTTGGGAAGATCCCCTGGAGAAGAAAATGGCAGCCTACTCCAGTATTCTTGCCTGAGAAATCCCATGGACAGAGGAGCCTGGCAAGCTACAGTCTATGGGGTTGCAAAAACAGTTGTGCATGACTTAGTGACTAAAAAGCAGCAATATTGTCATAGAACCCATGCTTTAGTTATTGTTTCTAGATATATCCTTGAACATAATCAACAGCAAAAATCTACCCACACCCAGTGTTTTAAGACACTCAAATTCGTTGATTGATTTTGGCTTTTTCTCAATCACTGAGGCCAATAAGGACTTATTATTAATAAGATGGGGCATCTGCTGATATTTGAAAAGCTCAGTATTATTCTTGGTTAATATTTGTCCCAGTTGTGCAGATTTATTTTGGATGATTAATATCAAATCATCTGTTAATATTTTTGTCTTATCTCTGTTGTTATAGAAATCATAAAATACTTCTGGTCTTAGAATATGTTCATTGCTTATTTTTTGGTTTCAAACCCTCCTCTTGTTGGGCAGTTAGAAATGAGTAATAAACCTTTCAGTCACTCAAATATCTTAATATCAATTTAGAATTTTTGATTTGTATGTTAAAGATGAATAGAGGTTTATCTCATAGATAGTGGTATGGAGTACAAGTAACAAAGAAGAGTAAGTCCTAAATAATAATGTCACAGGTTATGTACAAGGAAATGTGTAGTCAGAGTGAGTATATGGGCAGAAACAGTGACCTATTTTTATACTTACTTCCATATATGCATGTGGATATGTATATATATATATATACATATATATGAAATATAATATTGAAATAGATAGCTGGCTTCAGGTTCACAAAAATTCTTTACTCTTAAACTAGCTGGGTAATAAGGAGTTTTATATGCTGCCTGTGCTTTCATGAATATTTCTACTGTTGAGTTTATCATCAATAACAAAATCCCACAGCTTAGTAGACAGATCTAGGACTTTGAAAGATTACAGACAATAATTATGGTGAATCTGTTCCTACAGGTTGAATCCTGTAGTCCTCTCTTAAAAACATGCTCATTTAGTGACACTTCATTAACAAGACCATGAATTAGGAAGAGAAACCAAATCTTTTAAAAAGGTGGTACTTTTTCAAAGTCAATGATAGTGACCCTTTGGAATAGAACCCTAGTATCATTTCCAATATTCCTTATGACCACAAAATCCAAGGCTTCAGTTTGACATTTAGTTTGTATTCTGGATATTGATTTCCTAGGGAAAAATGAAATGTGCTACTGTGGTCCTGTGTGCTTTATTGACCAAATAAATGCTGATTAAGAAGGCTTATGTACTGTCCTTTAGTTTGTGTATCACTGAAAATTTATTTCAATGAAGCTTCTTTAATGATGGCTGATTGCAGCTACATATATTAATAAACAATACTACTAATTTACAAACTGATTACAGATTTATTTGTTTTGTAGGCCTGCCTTAGCCCAGATAGAACCTTCAGTGTATTTTATAGTATTTTGTGAGGAGCTTTATAATTAAGCTTATGTTTAAGTGGGAAGAGGCATGACAGTACAATGCAGTTCCTCAAATCCTTTGATTTTTGCTGACTGCATTGAAAACTAAAAAAGCCAAAGAAAGCTACCAGATATTTTTATGACTAAGTTATAAATGATGCCATTTGTTAAATATTTTTCTAAAAGTATAGTACCTTGGTTAAGTTAAAAGTGTTTTGTATCCCACCCAAGGTATTGAAGACTCAAAAGCTATGACATTTTTCGACAATATTTCCTACCCCCACATTCATTTAATATTACCTTAGTTAATTTTTCCTGTATATTGATTATTATGAACAAACTGGGTATAATTCAGCTTTCTTAGATATACTAAATTAACCATTCTTCAGTTAAATCGCTCAGTCATGTCTGACTCTTTGCAACCCCATGGACTGTAGCATGCCAGGCTTCCCTCTCCATTGCCAACTCCCAGAGCTTGTTCAAACTCATGTCCATTGAGTCAGTGATGCCATCCAACCATCTCATCCTCTGTCATTCCCTTTTCCTCCTGACTTCAGTCTTTCCCCAAATCAGGGTCTTTTCAAATGAGTCAGTTCTTCACATTGGGTGGCCAAACTATTGGAGCTTTAGCTTCAGCATCAGTATTTCCAGTGAATATTCAGAACTGATTTCCTTTGGGATTGACTGGTTTGATCTCCTTGCAGTCCGAGGGACTCTCAAGAGTCTTCTCCAACACCACAGTTCAAAAGCATCACACTAGGGCTCGAACCTGCAACTCATGCAGTGGAGGCACAGTGTCTTAACCACTAGATCACCAGGAAGTCTTAACTCAGTCATTCTGCATTCCTAGCACTCTTACTGAATGGCATGCTTCAGGTCTATTTCGTTGAACACTACCACTAAACAAGAGATTATAATCAATGTTTTTAGAACACCTTCACACACAACAGAATACACATTTTTTTCCCCAAGTCCACAGGAACACACTCCAAGACAGGCCATGTGCTAAGCCACAGTACTAACCTCAAAAAATGTATAGGAATTGAAATATAATGTATACTCTTGGACCATAGTGGAATCAAACTAGGAATCAATAATGGAAAGAAATTGAAGAATCTTCAAATACTTACAAATTAAATAACACATTTCTAAGTGTTTTATGGGTCAAAGAGGAAAGCTCAAGAGAAGTAAAAAATACATCAAACTAAATGAAAATGCAAGATATCAGAATTTGTGGGACACAGCTAAAGTAGTTCCGAGATTGAAGTTTATAGCACTACATGTTTGCATTACAAAAGAGGAAAAGTCTTAAATCAATAATCCATGCACCCATTTCAGCAATTAAAAATGGCCAAATATATCCAAAGCAAGCAGAAAGTGATAATAAAGATAAGACCAGAAATCAGTTAAATCGAAAACATAAAACAGTAGAGGAAAATAGCAAAATCAATTGCTGGTTCTTGAAAAGATCCATAAAATTGATGACAACTGTAAAATAGAAAGGAAAAAACTTCACCAATATCAGAACTGAAACAGTAGCTGTCATTACATATGCATAAGGGGATATTATGTAAAACTGACAAAATCTGTGCAGAATCTGTATGCAGGAAACTACAAAATCCTAATGATATAAATCAAAGAGAATCTGAGTAAATGGAGAAATGTCCATGTTTATGAATTGGCAGACTGACCGTAGTAAAGATGTCAGTTCTCCTCAGATGGATCTGTAGACTGAACTCAAATGAGTCTGTTGTTATTGAAAACAAACTGTTGTTATTGAAAACAAACAAACTCACAGACATTGTTTATCATTTCTCTCCATATTGCCAGTTGGTTCCCTGGTGCCTGGTGTCTCAGACAGTAAAGAATTTCCCTGCAATGCAGAAGACTCAAGTTCAATCCCTGGGTGGGGAAGATCCCCTGGAGAAGGACATGGCAACCCACTCCAGCATTCTCTCCTGTAGGATCCCATGGACAGAGGAGCCTGGCAGACTACAGTCATGTCTGACTCTTTGCAACCTCATGGACTGCAGCATGTCAGGCCTCTCTGGCCCTCACCATCTCCCAACGTTTGCCCAAGTTCATGTCCATTACATCGGTGTTGCCATCCTCTGATGCCCTCTTCTCCTTTTGCCTTCAATCTTTCCCAGCATCAGGGACTTTTCCACTGAGTCACCTGTTCAAATCACATAACCAAAATACTGGAATTTCAGCTTCAGCATCAGTCCTTCCAATGAGTATTCAGGGTTGATTTCCCTTAAGATTGATTGATTTGATCTCCTTGCGCTCCAAAGGACTCTGAGGAGTCTTCTCTAGCACCATAATTCGAAGGCATCAATTCTTTGGCGCTCTGCCTTCTTTACGGTTCAGCTCTCACAACTGTATGTAAGTAACCACTGGTAAGCCCATAGCCTTCACAATATGGGCCTTTGTTGGCAGAGTAGTGTCTCTGCTTTTCAACTTACTGTCTAGGTTTGTCATAGCTTTCCTGCCAAGAAGCAAACGCCTTCTGATTTCATGGCTGCACTCACCATCCACAGTGATTTTAGAGCCCAAGCAAAGGAAATCTGTCACAACTTCCACTTTTCCCCACTCTATTTGCTGTGAAGTAATGAGGCCAGAGGAACAAGCAATGGCAGCCCACTCCAGTACTCTTACCTGGAAAATCCCATGGATGGAGGAGCCTGGTAGGCTGCAGTCCATGAGGTCGCTAAGAGTCGGACACAGTTGAGCGACTTCACTTTCATTTTTCACTTTTATGCATTGGAGAAGGAAATGGCAACTTACTCCATTGTTCTTTCCTGGAGAATCCCAGGGACGGGGGAGTTTGGTGGGCTGCCATCTATGGGGTCACACAGAATTGGACACGACTGAAGCGACTTAGCAGGAGCAGCAGCAGCAATGAGGCCAGATTGGCTACTTGTCTGTGAACTTCCAGATGTTCAACCTGGTTTTAGAAAAGGCAGAGGAACAAGAGATCAAATTGCCAACATTTGCTGGATCATTGAAAAAGCAAGAGAGTTCCAGAAAAACATCTGTTTCTGCTTTATTGACTACGCCAAAGCCTTTGACTGTGTGGATCACAATAAACTGTGGAAAATTCTGAAAGAGATGGGACTACCAGTCCACCTTACCTGCCTCTTGAGAAACCTATATGCAGGTCAGGAAGCAACAGTTAGAACTGGGCAGGAAACAATAGACTGGTTCCAAATAGGAAAAGGAGTACGTCAAGGCTGTATATTGTCACCTTGCTTATTTAACTTATATGCAGAGTACATCTTGAGAAACGCTGGGCTGGATGAAGCACAAGCTGGAGTCAAGATTGCTGGGAGAAGTATCAATAACCTCAGATATGCAGATGATACCACCCTTATGGCAGAAAGTGAAGAAGAACTAAAGAGCCTCTTGATGAAAGTGAAAGAGGAGAGTGAAAAAGATGGCTTGAAGTTAAACATTCAGAAAACTAAGAACATGGCATCTGGTCCCATCAATTCATGGCAAATAGATGGGGAAACAGTAGAAACAGTGGCTGACTTTATTTTTGAGGGCTCAAAAATCACTGCAGATGGTGATTGCAGCCATGAAATTAAAAGACGCTTGCTCCTTGGAAGGAAAGTTATGACCAACCTAGATAGTATATTAAAAAGCAGAGACATTACTTTGTCAAGGAAGGTCCGTCTAGTCAAGGCTATGGTTTTTCCAGGAGTCATGTATGGATGTGAGAGTTGGACTGTGAAGAAAGCTGAGCACTGAAGAATTAATGCTTTTAACTCTGGTGTTGGAGAAGAGTCTTGAGAGTCCTTTGGACTGCAAGGAGATCCAACCAGTCCATCCTAAAAGAGATCAGTCCTGAATGTTCATTGGAAAGACTGATGTTGAAGCTGAAACTCCAGTATTTTGGCCACCTGATGCAAAGAGCTGACTCATTTGAAAAGACCCTGATGTTGGGAAAGACTGAAGGCAGGAGGAGACGGGGATGGCAGAGGATAAGATGGTTAGATGGCATCACTGACTCAATGGACATGAGTTTGGGTAAATTCTGGGAGTTGGTGACGGACAGGGAGGCCTGGTGTGCTGTGGTTCATGGGGTCGCAAAGAGTCAGACACAACTGAGCAACTGAACTAAACTGAATGAGGCCAGATGCCATGATCTTAAGTTTTTTTTAAATATTTAGTCATAAAACTTAAGCTTTCATTCTCCTCCTCCACTCTCATCAAGAGGCTGTTTAGTTCATCTTCGTTTTCTGCCATTAGAGTGGTATCATATGCATATGTGAGGCTGTTGTTTCTCCTGCCTATCTTGCTTCCAGCTTGTAACTCATCCAGCCCAGCATTTCTCATAATGTGCCCAGCGTATAGATTAAACAAACATGGTGACAGTAGAGAACTCTGTCATATTCCTTTCTCAGTCTTGAACCAATCACTTGTTTCATCCAGGTTCCTAACTCTTGCTTCCTGACCTGCATACAGGTTTTTCAGGAGACAGGTAAGATGGTCTGGTATTCCCATCTCTTTAAGAGCTTTCCACAGTTTATTATGGTCTACACAGTGAAAGGCTTTGGCGTAGTTGTTGAAACCCAGATAGATGTTTTTCTGGAATTCCCTAGTTTTCACATAATTAAGGCTAGTGTGATATGAAAGTAATTGACAAATATATGTAACTCAATCTAATGTTCAACAAATATGCATTGAAAAAATATTTATCCAGTTTGTGTTCTCATGGAGGTTAAGATATGATACTGACCAGCTTTTCAGGACATTTTTTTTATCTTTCAGATCAGTTCAGTCGCTCAGTCGTGTCTGACTCTTTGCGACCCCATGAACCACGGCACGCCAGGCCTCCCTGTCCATCACCAACTCCCGGAGTTCACTCAAACTCATGTCCATCGAGTTGGTGATGCCATCCAGCCATCTCATTCTCTGTCGTCCCCGTCTCCTCCTACCCCCAATCCCTCCCAGCATTAGACTCTTTTCCAGTGAGTCAACTCGTCACATGAGGTGGCCAAAGTATTGGAGTTTCAGCTTTAGCATAAGTCCTTCCAATGAACACCCAGGATTGATCTCCTTTAGAATGGACTGGTTGGATCTCCTTGCAGTCCAAGGGACTCCCAAGAGTCTTCTCCAGCACCACAGTTCAAAAGCATCAATTCTTCGACGATCAGCTTTCTTCACAGTCCAACTCTCACATCCATACATGACCACGGGAAAAACCATAGCCTTGACTAGATGGACCTTGGTTGGCAAAGTAATGTCTCTGCTTTTTAATATGCTATCTAGGTTGGTCATAACTTTCCTTCCAAGGAGTAAGCGTCTTTTAATTTCATGGCTGCAATCAGCATCCCTAGTGATTTTGGAGCCCAAAAAAAATAAAGTCTGACACTGTTTACACTGTTTCCCCATCTATTTCCCATGAAGTGATGGGACCAGATGCCATGATCTTTGTTTTCTGAATGTTGAGCTTCAAGCCAACCTTTTCACTCTCCTCTTTCACTGTCATCAAGAAGCCTTTGAATTCCTCTTCACTTTCTGCCATAAGGGTGGTGTCATCTGCATATCTGAGGTTATTGATATTTCTCCTGGCCTTCTTGATTCCAGCTTGTGCTTCTTCCAGCCCAGCATTCCTCATGATGTACTCTGCATAGAAGTTAAATAAGCAGGGTGACAATATACAGCCTTGACGTACTCCTTTTCCTATTTGGAACCAGTCTGTTGTTCCATGTTCAGTTCTAACTGTTGCTTCCTGACCTGCATACAGGTTTCTCAAGAGGCAGATCAGGTGGTCTGGTATTCCCATCTCTTTCAGAATCTTCCACAGTTTATTGTGATCCACACAGTCAAAGGCTTTGGCATAGTCAAAGCATGTCTTTGGTGGGCACAATAAATATTATATGAAGAATTCTTTAAACATTTTTATAGCTGGACAGAAATAGTTTTAATAATACAGCTATCTCCCAAGGTCATGTTGTACCTCAAATGACTTCATTTGTGTAAAAAAAATTGAATGAAAAATATGCTTACATTATTTTATATTATCTTTCATCATCAGTTCAGTTCAGTTGCTCAGTTGTGTCCGAATCTTTGCAACCCTATGGAATGCAGCACGTCAGGCTTCCCTGTCCATCAGTAACTCCCGGAGCTTGCTCAGACTTATGTCTGTTAAGTCGGTGATGCCATCCAACCACCTCATCCTCCGTTGTCCCCTTCTCCTGCCTTAAATCTTTCCCAGCATCAGGGTCTTTTCTAATGAGTCAGCTCTTTGCATCAGGTGACCAGAGTATTAGAGCTTCAGCTTCAGCATCAGTCCTTCCAGTGAATATTCAGACTGATTTCCTTTAGTTAGGATTTGATCTCCTTGCGGTTCAAGGGACTCTCAAGTCTTCTCCAACACCACAGTTCAAAAGCATCAATTCTTCAGAGCTCAGCTTTCTTTGTGGTCCAACTCTCACATCCATATATGACTACTGGATAAACCATAGCTTGGACCTTATGGACCTGTGCTGGCAAAGTAATGCATAGTGAATATTTTTAAAATTTTGAACCTTATGTGTTTTGCAGTTCTCTAATGTGATTTCTAAACTTTTGATATTTTAAGATTCTTGAGAATATTTTAATCAATCATAGCAGAAAAGATTGACCATAAAATGGTTTTATCTATAGCTAGAATTATTCTCTAAAGTGGAAGACTCATCAAAAATATGCTGATGTCTTAGTATTACTTATCATTTTTACTACACAGGGCTATTTGCATTGAGCAGAGAGCAGAATCATTTTCAAATCAACCTCTTAAATTTACTTCATAGAAATACTTACAGGAGACAAAATACCATAATATTGTCCAACTAGTGTTTTGTATTATAAGATATTAGAAACACATCCCTTTTTTTTCTTCTGGCCTAGTATCCAAGTTTTGCTGTAATTATATTAGTTTTGTTTTGTATTTTATCTATCTGTAGTTTACTTAGAACTATGTGTTTTAAGGTATAGAGCCAAAGTTCATATTTCGTACTTTCTTGGATGCAACATTTAATTCTTCTTTAAGGTCTCACTCAGTTCTACATCTCACTGGTTTTGTTCATAAGTGGGAAATGCCTACTTTGAATATTTTGTCTGAGGGCACAGTTTCCAGTTATTGCTTTTAGCTATAGTTAGATGAAACTACTTAGCAATATTTTAAGGGCAGATAAGGAGGCACTAGTGGTAAAGAACACTTGTATACCTTAAACATAGACAATGTTACATGTCAATTATATTTCAGTCAAAAAACCAAACCTGAATATTAATTTAGGTGTGATTTTTAATACCACATGGTAATCATAGACATAAATTTTTCCTCTGGTTTATTTAAAATATATATACACATACATAAATGGCTATTTTGAACCACCTTCATATTCTTATCCTAATTATTCATTCATACTGTCTGTATTTAATGTGTGCCTAAAATGTGGCAGGCATTTTTCGAGAAGGTGGAGATTCAGAACTAAACAAAACATGTCAAATCCTTGCCCTAATGGTATATAGTTATTTTGTCAGTGTCTTCTCTTTTCTAATTCTTTAATTTATTACCTGGGTATTGATATTAATAAATTATATACTGATTTGAATTTCGTTGTCAATGTTATCCTGACATGGGCTTCCCTGATGTCAAAACAATATTATTAAGCATTACCTTAATTACTTTCCTGGTAGCCCAGTTGCTAAAGATTCCGCCTGCAGTGCAGGAGACCCCTGTTCAATCCCTGGGTTGGGAAGATCCCCTAGAGAAGGGAACGGCTACCCACTCCAGTATTCTGGCCTGGAAAATTCCATGGACTATACAGCCCATGGAGTTGAAAAGTCAGACACGACTGAGTAACTTTCACTTTCACCTAATTAGTGCTCTGGAAAATTTTAAATAGCATTGGGACTAACTTCTTGATTTACAATCATTACAAAACCATCTGTGCCTCTTAATTTTTAATGAGATATGTTAGCAATATTTTAAAATTAATTATCATTCAGTGATTGGCTGGTTTAGATTTTCCATCTCTTCTGGAGTTAATTTTGATAATCAATGTTATTTATTTAATCTTGATTTTTTCAAAAATATGCAAATTATTCTATAATTTTTGATGTATATATGTTTTATTTTCTATCTTTTTTCCTTTCCTCATTTCTGATTTTGCTATCATAGCATTTTATCCTTTTTCCTATATTAATCTAGTGTCATTATAGTATTATTAAAATGTATATAACTAGTTTAGGATTTTTAATAATATTATTGATTAATCCTTTAAAATTTTTCTTTTTTCCATGGATTTTTTTTTTAAAGTGAAACATGGAAAAATGTAACAATTTAAAAAATATTCATTCTTATTTAGGGATATATGAGTCAAAGAGCATAAATTGTTTTTCACTGAAAATAGCTTTATAATGTCATTATCTATTTTTATAATTAGTAGATAATTTTTATAATTATTTTTTTAAATTAGAGGATAATACATTACAATATTGTCATGATTTTTGCCATACATCAACATGAATCTGCATTAGGTGTACATATATCCCCTCCCTGTCGAACTCCTTTGCACCTCTCTCCCCATGCCACCCCTCTAGCTTGTCACAGAGCACTGGCTTTGGGTTCCTTGCATCATACATCAAATTCCCATTGGCTCTCTGTTTTATATATGGTGATGTATATGTTTCAGTGCTATTCTCTCATATCTGTTTTTAAAACATGTGTATCTTTACTCATGATTGGTTTAGTCTTTAAGAGCTTTATAGCATTGCTTTCTTTGTAATTTAAAAATATTTTGAGATTTCAGATTTTCTTTCCTCCTTAATGTTAAATAGTAACACCATTGTATCCAGAAAAATATGTCTCTTTTTTTACTTTCTTAAATGTATTGTGACTTTCCTTGTGGTCTAACATATGCTAAGTTTTAGTACTTGCCTCATCATCACATAAAGTTTTGTGTTATCAGGTTATAGAGAATACTATATGGCCATAGCAGATAGTACTAGTTCCCTGCCCATATCTCTCAGACTCGATCATTTTCAGGGTGTGCCTTTGAACTTCCAGCTGTATCTGTATTTTCTGTATCTCTCTGCCACAAGGCTGTTTTTAAGCTATTCTGTTCCCACGTAGGAGGTCAGAAGTTCTGGTGAGTTAATATATGCCCTGCAACTCCCAATCCATGATTGCTGTTATATGTTACATAAATAGCCTGCTTGCCTCCCCAATTGGGTGTGAAAATGTAGTCATATTTTATGCTGTTTCTCAGAGTTTTCCCCTGTGATTAGTCTGTGATAGGTAGTTTAATTATGCACCTCTGCTGGCTGCTTTTCCTTACCTAAATTTCTCTCTTCCCTACTTGTGTAGGTCTTCCCTAATAAACATATTTCATTGGTATTCTTATCTTATCACCTGCTTTTGGAGGAATTCAAAATAAGGAAATACCAGTGTTATTAATCTGTTGTCCCTGTTAGATTACATGGTTAACTCTTCAAAAAGATTATGTGACTTATTCATTAAGTATTCATGGTGGTTTAAAGTCAGTTTATCATTCATTGTTTCCCTTAATTTTGTTCTTGCAGGCTGTTTTTTATATTTTTGGACATTTTGTTGTTCAGTATCTAAATATTATTCACGAAGTTTTATTATTGATATGGATATTCTTTATTATTGTAACATGCTGTCTTTTTCTTCTTTAAGAAGTCTGCTCCATTGTCTAGAATTAATATCATGACACAACTTGGTTCATACTTTCACTTTTAAATCATTTTAGATACACCTATTAGATACAGTATATATTTGTTACTGTCATTTTATCTGCCTAGCATTTTACTTCTAGTATGTAAACTGATCCCATTTCTAATTATTGATATACAAATATTTGATCTGAAATCTTCCATTATATTTTATGTTATTTTGTATTCAGTGCTTCCTTTGTTTTCTCTCATCTGCTATGGGAATTGTATGAGTGGGTTTCTTTGTTCTAGTGTTTAGTTTTAATTTATAACCTTAGATGACATATGATGAATTCTGAAGGATGGAAAGAACCTCTCCTCTTTAGGCTGACAAGGGGTGAAAGGCCTTCCATGGAGAGAGATTAATGTGTGCCCTTGCACAGGAGGCGAATGTTGTTCTAGAGAGAATGAGAGTAGGTATAGCCTTAATGAAACACTAGTCCTTTCTCTTCTATCATGTCTGAGTGGGGAAAAGAATTACTTAAAAGAAAAACATTGTAATGCGATCCTTACAGTTCAGGCATTTAAAGTCTTCTTGATTTGAAGTACCTGAATATATCAGATTTCCCAGTATTCCAACCCTTTAAAACAGTGCATTAAATTAGTTCAAATTCAAGTGAATGACTTCCAGTTTTAATACATCTGTTAAAGCTTTCCTTTTTGATGATTCTTGCTTTCACTTTGGGATAGGGGTGTGGGTGTGGAGCATTAATAATCATTGACATGGTAGTTGTAAAGTTACTTGTCAGCAGTTTTCAAAAACATTATAATAAAAATGGTATAATTATATCTAATGCATAGTATTTGTGTGTGCTTGCATGCTAAGTTGCTTTAGTCGTGTTCAACTCTTTGGGACCCAGTGGACATATTATTTACTGTGTGACAAACATTGGTCCATATTTTTTATGTAGTAATCATTGATTTCCTCATGAGTTAAATGTAGATTATATTGCATGCAACTATGACTTTTATATTAATACTACTATAAATGTACATCTGAAAAAATTGGCTAGCAGGAGTTTATATATCCTGTCCAGGGCTTCACATGCCTTGAATAGTATAGCCATGGGTCGAATTCATAATTCATGATATTTGGCTTCTGAACTCTTAACCAGTCTTAACCATGTTACTACACATTCTTAGATAGGAGTAATCCTTTAAGAATGTATCTCTGGAAAGGTAAGAAATTTCACTTTTTCCCATTTATTATACCTGAAACCTGGATAAGACAAATGAAAACAAACAGCAGTAGTTTATAAAAGGTAGAGAAAAGAAGGCAGATTCAGCTAGGAACACTGGGATTCAAGAAAAGACTCAAGAGTTGAGTCTTCTACTGTTATTTTTTTCACCTCTTCATTCATGTCTCCAACCTGAGTACGGGAGAAGTTCTCAACCCCGAAAAGCAAACGTGTTGAAAAAGACCTAAAGAACAATGAAAAGAATCAGATTAAGTCTTCTGTCTTTGACCAGGAGCTTGCAAGGGCAGTGTTTGTCAACCAGGAATGATTTTGTTCCTCAGGGGATGTTTGGCAGTCTGGAGACATTTGTGGTGGTCACTTTCAGAGTGGGAAAGTTCTGGGTCAATGGAAAGAATCAGTAAGCAGTCTATAATAGAAATAGAAAAGGGTTTTATTCAAGCCAAACTGAGGACCATAGCCCCAGCAGAGCCTCTCAGATAGCTCTGAGTATTCCAGAGAAGCATGATTTTCTGCACAGTTTTATATCTTGTCAGAACAAGGAACATCAAAAATGACAGGGGTACATTCTTTCAAGGTTTCAAAAAGACAGATCAACACAAGCACAGCAAGTCAGTATGGCCTTGGTGCTTGGGAATGAAGCCTTTCTCATTGAGAGAGTACTAACACTGACATCTCAGGAAGGGAGGCATTTAATCTTTATCTTTGAAACTGACGTATTTTTCCTAAACTTCTGATGAGTGCACCTTTTTTTTAATGGTTAAAGCAGATAGGCAATTTATGCTTAATAGACGACAAAGCAGGGTGTTTTAATAGACCACAAAGCAGGGTGCATACGTTTTAAGTTAAATCATGTATAAGCCACAATGACTTGCCCATACATCAGTGTGTGAATTTTCTCCCATCAACTGGCATCTAGTGTATGGAGGCAGGAATTTTGCTCAACGTTCTACAGTGCACAGAGTAGCTCCCATGACAGTTGTCTGGCCTCAAAAGTGCCAGGGTTGAGAAATCTTGCTAAGCTGTCCAGTCAGTAAACTATGGCTCCTCCCTTGCCAAATCCAGCCTACTCTGTTTTTGTTGATAACATTTCATTGGAACTTTGCTTATGTTTATTATATAGGATGTGGGAATGGATAGGAGAGGCACATGTTATGGACAATTTTAATAGGGATTGTTTTTGTTCAGAGTAACAAAGAAAAGGATTAGCTCTAAAGCAGAATCTTCTTGAAATATACAGAAGTCTGAAAAGAGGGCTATGCCTGTACTGTGTTTTTTGCTGCACTGTTTCCCTGGGATCTGGTTGTGGTGTTTCCCTGAACAGCATACTCTGGGGGAATGATATTTTGCTATAGGCCATGTGAGTTCTGTTACACTTCTCTTCTCAGCTGTTTCTCTTTGAATATTCAGATGTACTAATAAAGTATGCAAGAAATAGCAACAGACTAAAAGTTGGCAGGAAAATGAAATTATATTTTAGTTATTATTTGCAGTGGAATTTATTACTTCCTCATCATGCTTTCACTGTAATTTCTACATAAAGTAATAATTTCATGATATTTAACATATATATGCGGAGAAGGCAATGGCAAGCCACTCCAGTACTCTTGCCTAGAAAATCCCATGGACAGAGGAGCCTGGTAGGCTGCAGTCCATGGGTTCGCTGCGAGTCAGACATGACTGAGCGACTTCACTTTCACTTTTCACTTTCATGCATTGGAGAAGGAAATGGCAACCCACTCCAGTGTTTTTGCCTGGAGAATCCCAGGGACGGGGGAGCCTGGTGGACTGCCGTCTATGGGGTCACACAGAGTCGGACACGACTGAAGTGACTTAGCAGCAGCAACATATATATGAACTGGGTAACACATTGCAAAGTAAAAAACATTTTCCCAGTTTCGTAGTTATTCTTTCTTCAAGGTACATATTGATTACCAAGGAGAAAATAGGAAAATAGTAACTCTACAGCAGAGAAACCTGACAGACACCACCTTAACCAAGTGATAAAGGTCAGTATCACCAGTAATAAGAGATGTTGACATTATGAATCCCTTGATATGATGCACTGAGAACTCACTGTCACTTCCTTGGTATTCTTGTCAAAAAATGTATAACTGAAATTCATTATGAGGAAACATCACAAAAATCCAAATTGAGGAACATTCAGCAAAATAACTGGCCAGTTCTCTGAAAAAGTGTCAAGGTCATGACACTTCCTCAGGTTGGAAGACATGACAACTAATTGCAGTATGCCATTCTAGATACAAATAGCTGAGACAAGAAGAGAAGCTATATGCAAAGGAGAAAAGGGAAGATATACCTACCCATTTGGATTCAGAGTTCCAAAGAATAGGAAGGAGCGATCAGAAAGACTTCCTCAGTGATCAATGCAAAGAAATAGAGGAAAACAATAGAATGGGAAAGACTAGAGATCTCTTCAAGAAAATTAGAAATACCAAGGGAACATTTCATGCAAAGATGGGCTCAATAAAGGACAGAAATCGTAGGGACCTAACAGGAGCAGAAGATATTAAGAAGAGGTAGCAAGAATACACAGAAGAACTATACAAAAAAGATCTTCATGACCCAGATAACCATGATGGTGTGATCACTCACCTGGAGACAGACATCCTGGAATATGAATTCAAATGGGCCTTAGGAAATCTCACTACAAACAAAGCTAGTGGAGGCAATGGAATGCCAGTTCAGCTATTTCAAATCCTAAAAGATGATGCTGTGAAAGTGCTGCACTCAATATGCCAGCAAATTCGGAAAACTCAAGAGGTGGCCGCAGGCCTGGAAAAGGTCAGTTTTCATTCCAATCCCAAAGAAAAGAAGTGCCAAAGAATGGTCAAAGTATCGCACAGTTGCACTCATCTCACACGCTAGCAAAGTAATGCTCAAAATTCTCCAAGCCAGGCTTCAACAGTATGTGAACTAGGAACTTCCAGATGTTCAAGCTGGATTTAGAAAAGGCAGAGGAACCAGAGATCAAATTGCCAACATCTGTTGGATCATGGAAAAAGCAAGAGAGTTCCAAAAAAACATCTATTTCTGCTTTATTGACTATGCCAAAGCCTTGGGCTGTGTGGATCACAGTAAACTGTGGAAAATTCTTAAAGAGATGGGAATACCAGACCACCTGATCTGCCTCCTGAGAAATCTGTATGCAGGTCAAGAAACAACAGTTGAAACTGAATATGGAACAACAGACTGGTTCCAAATCAAGAAAGGAGTACGTCAAGGCTGTATATTGTCACCCTGCTTATTTAACTTACATGCAGAGTACCTCATGCGAAATGCTGGGCTGGATGAAGCACAGGCTGGAATCAAGATTGCCAGGAGAAATATCAGTAACCTTAGATATGCAGATGACACCACCCTTATGACAGAAAGCAAAGAATAACTAAAGAGTCTCTTGATGAAAGTGAAAGAGGAGAGTGAAAAGGTTGGCTTAAAACTCAACATTCAGAAAACGAAGATCATGGCATCTGGTCCCATCACTTCATGGCAAATAGACGGGGAAAGAATGGAAACAGTGAGAGACTTTATTTTCTTGGGCTCCAAAATCACTGCAGATGGTGACTGCAGCCATGAAATTAAAAGATGCTTGCTCCTTGGAAGGAAAGTATGACCAATCTGCTGCTGCTGTTAAGTCGCTCCAGTCGTGTTCAACTCTGTGCGACCCCATAGACGGCAGCCGACCAGGCTCCGCCGTCCCTGGGATTCTCCAGGCAAGAACACTGGAGTGGGTTGCCATTTCCTTCTCCAGTGTGTGAAAGTGAAGTCACTCAGTCGTGTCTGACTAGTAGCGACCCCATGGCCTGCAGCCCACCAGGCTCCTCTGTCCATGCGATTTTCTAGGCAAGAGTACTGGAGTGGCTTGCTATGACCAATCTAGATGACATATTAAAAGGTAGAGACATTAATCGCTGACAAAGGTCCATCTAGTCAAAGCTGTGGTTTTTCCAGTAGTCATGTATGGATATGAGAGTTGGACTCTAAACAAAGCTGAATGCCGAAGATTTCATGCTTTTCTACCGTGGTGTTGGAGAAGACTTTTGAGTGTTTCTTGGACTGCAAGGATATCCAACCTGTCCATTCTAAAGAAAATCAGTCCTGAATATTCATTGGAAGGACTGATGCTAAAGCTGAAACGCCAATGTTTTGGCCACCTAATATGAAGAACTGACTCCTTGGAAAAGACCCTGATGCGGGGAAAGATTGAAGGCGGGAGGAGAAGGGGATGACAGAGGATGAGATGATTGGATGACATCACCGACTCGATGGACAGGAGTTTGAGTAAGCTCCGGGAGTTGGTGATGGACAGGGATGCCTGGTGTGTTGCAGCCCATGGGGTTGCAGATTTGGACACGACTGAGCGACTGAACTGAACTTCTGGTTTCAGTTCTGGAACAGTAAAAGTACATTATTGTGATAGTTGGTAATATTTGGTTAAGTTTTGTAGATTAGCTAGTAGTGTTCTATCCATGATAGTTTCCTGGTTCTTACGTACTACGATTTTATAAGGTGATAATTGGGGGGAGGAGCTGTATGAAGGTATAGGAACTGGGTACTATTTTTGCAGTGTCTTTTGGTTTTATATATGGATTTTTGCTCCACCAAGCCTAGCACAAATTAGCAGCTCCAGAAAAGCTCAAATTAATAAATATGCATCCATTGCTGCTGCTACTGCTGCTAAGTCGCTTCAGTTGTGTCTGACTCTGTGTGACCCCATAGACGGCAGCCCACCAGGCTCCCCCGTCCCTGGGATTCTCCAGGCAAGAATACTGGAGTGGGTTGCCATTTCCTTCTCCTATACATCCATTAGTTTAATATTAAATTGTATTTGTCTATCAGTTCAGTTCAGTTCAGTCGCTCAGTTGTGTCCGCCTCTTTGCAACCCCACGAATCACAGCACACCAGGCCTCCATGTCCATCACCAACTCCCGGAGTTCACTCAAACTCATGTCCATTGAGTCGGTGATGCCATCCAGCCATCTCATTCTCTGTCGTCCCCGTCTCCTCCTGCCCTGAATCCCTCCCAGCATCAGAGTCTTTTCCAGTGAGTCAACTCGTCGCATGAGGTCGCCAAAGTATTGGAGTTTCAGCCCTAGCATCAGTCCTTCCAATGAACACCCAGGATTGATCTCCCTCAGAATGGACTGGTTGGATCTCCTTGCAGTCCAAGGGACTCCCACGTGTCTTCTCCAGCATCACAGTTCCAAGGCATCAATTCTTCGGCACTCAGCTTTCTTCACAGTCCAACTCTCACATCCATACATGACCATGGGAAAAACCATAGCCTTGACTAGACGGACCTTTTTTGGCAAAGTAATACTTTCTTTTAACTGTTTGTTTCCTGAAACTAAATCTTACGTTCATCTCCAGAGAAGCCAATCATTTTCTCTTTTTATGTAGAAGCCTGAAAAATTCCAGTGCTCAAATGTGTCCACATTTATTTTCAAAGACTAATGAAACCTCACGTTTTCTACTGGAAGACATTGCATTAGTAGCCTTTCTAGAACAATAAGAAAATCACTGTTGGTACAGATAACACGAGCAGAATCCTAAGGGCCTGATTTGAAATGTTAGCATATAATTTATATTTAGCATTAAATTTGTGAACCTGTGTTAATAACTTAAATATACATTTATATGTGGTTGGATGGCATTATTGACTCAATGGACATGAATTTGAGCAAACTCCAAGAGATAGTGAAGGACAGGGAAGCCTGGTATATTGCAGTTCATGCAGTCTAGAAGAGTAGGACATGACTGAGTGACTGAACAACAACAATTTTTTTGAAATCTTTTAATTAAAAAACATTGTTGTTGTCTTTCGTTTGTATTGAAATCTTTTGAATTTAGCACTCGGACAAGTCATTATGAACTCTTCTTTACAGCTGTCAGTGTCTTATCTTTACACATTTTCTCTCACTTAAAAGTTACTCACAGTAGATGTATAAGATAGAAGTAATTCCACAAGCCTCACATGAAAATCTCTGCTTGTATGCATTCATATGTTTAACAGTTAAAAAGAACAAAATTTATTTTGTTTTATGATCTTGATAAGTATCATGACTATTCTAAAAGTATTTGGTGTCACCATTGTTTGAAGCTTCTGGTTGAAACTAATTGTAACTTGGTCATCCTTTGGATTAAAACAAAATATAAATCTGAAAATCTTGTTACTTGGAAGCAGCTAAATCTCTTAATATATGAGTATTGCTATCTGTGACTCCTCATTTACAGAAAAGTTAACTTAAAATTGAAATGTAGTATTTTATTGTCAAGATAAGGACAAAACTTGGCATCAGCTTCCTGGAATCAATAACTCTTATATAGCTAGATTTATTATACAAAAAAGATGTTAATAAAGCTAAAATATTATAAGTAAATGGGCTTCCACTCCGGAATTGCTTTAAAATGAAAGGAAGCTGCAAAAGTTAATTATATTAGAGTTCTAATGAAGAGTGAGCTTGAATATCTCATTGTGGTTATAATAATGGATTTGGCTTGCTGACATATAAAAATTCTTAAGTAAGTTAACTTGCATCAAGAGAAATGGCATCATAGTCCAGTATAACTTATCTGCAATAAGGCGCATATCCAGAAGTAGGAAACCCACTTTAAAGATTGTCATCCTGTAAATGATCCTGTAGTGAAAACTGATTTCAATATTACACTCTTAGTAGCCATCTGTAATTAATCTGCAATGAGAATTTTAAATATTTATTTTACTAATTAAAATAACTTGTGACATAAAACTGAAAAGAAACATTTTTTTAAAATTTAAGTGTAATTGACATATTAGTTTCAGGATATTTTTATAGATAATATGCCATATAGTAAATATAAAATATTGACTATATTACTTGGGTACATTATACTCTGTATATTACACCCTGTGACTTATTTATTTTATAATTGGTAGATTGTAACCTTTATTCCTCTTCACCTATTTTGCCCCTCTCCTTCTGTCCCTTCTCCCTTATTCTCTGTGTCTGTGAGTTTGTTTCCATTTTGTTACATTTATTTGTTTTGTTTTTAAAATTCCAAATATAAGTGAAAACATACAGTCTTTGTCTTTATCTGTCAGACTTATTTCACTAAGCATAATACTCTCCAGGGACATCCATGCTGTGGCAAATGGCAAAATTTCTTTTTTTTTTTTACGATTGAGTAATGTTCCATTGTGTAAGTGTGCACACACATAGATACATATCTTCTTTACCCATTCATCTCTTGATAGTAATTTAGGTTGCTGTCATATCTTTGCTATTGTATTAATAGACAATGCTGCTGTGAACACTGGGATGCATATATCTTTTCAAATTAGTGTTATTGTTTTCTTCAGATAAATATCTAAGAATAAGAGTGTTGGAGAATATGGTAGTTGTATTTTTAAATTTTTTGAGGAACTTCCATACAGTTTTTCATAGGGGCTGTACCAGTTTACATTCCCACCAACAGTGTATTGCTGCTGCTGCTGCTGCTAAGTCGCTTCAGTCGTGTCCGACTCTGTGCGACCCCGTAGACGGCAGCCGACCAGGCTCCGGCATCCCTGGGATTCTCAAGGCAAGAACACTGGAGTGGTTTGCCTTTTCCTTCAGTGTATTAGGGGTCCCTTTTCTTCACATCCTTGCTAAAACTTGTTATTTTTTGTCTTTTTGATCATAGCCATTCTGACAGGTGTGAAGTGATAACTCATTATGATTTTGATTTGCATTTCCCTAGTAATGATATTGAGCACCTTTTTATACGACTGTTAGCAGTCTGTCTGTATGCGTTCTTTGGAAAAATGCCTGTTCCGGTCCCCTGCCCATATCTTAATTGGATTATTTGGAGGTTTTTGGTGTTGAGTTGTATGAGGTTTTTTAAAATATATTTTGGGAATGAACCCCTTATCTGACATATGATTTGCATATATCTTCTCTCATTCAGTAGGTTGCTTTTCATTTTGTTAATGGTTTCCATCCCTGTGCAAAAACTTTTTAGTTGGATTCATTCGTCTATTTTTTGGCTTCTGTTTCCATTGCTTGAGGAGACATATTCAAAAAAATACCACTAAGACCCATGTCAAAGAGTACTGCTTATATTTTCTTCTTGAAATTTTATGGTTTCAGTCTTACATTTAAGTCTTGAATCCATTTTGAGTTTATTTTTTTATATGGTGTGAGGATATGTTCTAATCTCATTGTTTTACGTATAGCTATCTAGTTTTCCCAACACCACTTATTAAAGAGACCATCTTTTCTCTATTGTATATTCTTGCCTGTTACATTTGTCTAATGATTCTTCAGATGATTTCTCAAATTCAAGGATTTTTTCTTACACTTTATGATAGCATGCCAAAGTTTTAAGTTTAATATTCTATAAATGTTCTCCCCTACAATAATGTGGTACACAGTTTTATTGTTGTTGTTCTTGTTTCTGTTGTTTTCTACTCAGCATATCTTATATTATTATTCTAAAGAACAAAGAGAAGAAATGATAGTATGGAAGATTCAAATCTACACATATCAGATATTAAGTTATATATCAATAGACAAAATACCCCATTTTGCAAGTTAGGCAATGTCAGAAAGCCTATATATAATCTTAATGAATTCTGTGTCCTATAAAAAAGAGCGAGAATAATGTATAATGTAACAGTTAACCAAAGAAAGTTGGTGCTGTTACTCTTCTATCAGACAAAGTAGATTGAAGGAAGGAAATTATTACTAAGAAAAAAATAGGCTTATTTTAATATAATAAGAGCCTGAATCCAAGAGGAGGATAGAAACATCCTAAACTTCTATTTAGATAATAATATAGCCAAATTTTACAAAGAAAAGACCAGTTTACAAAAGGAGATACAAGTAATCATGGTCTAAGAGTTTAACTCACCTATCTCTGAAACTAAAAGCAAAACAAAGGGAAAAAATCACAAGAAAGAATAACATTTAGGCAATATTTTCCTAACTGACACACAGAATAGACTCAACAATTGCAGAATAAATATTCTCTTCAAGTACACATGAAATTATCTACACAATTTGATCAGATACTGCGTCTGATTATGCAAAATGTGGCAAAATTCCTGTAACTAACACACAGTATATTCCATATCCAGAGTGGAATTAAGCTACAAATTAGTTAGAAATTTAGTTACTCTCAGAATGTTTTCAAATCAGTTTTTCATATTTTGTATATATGATGAGTTTTGGTTTTGATTTCCTATATACATATATATATATATATATATATAGTTGTTTAGTCACTAAGTCATATCTGAGTCTTTGAGACCCCATGGATTGCAGCACGCCAGGCTTCCATGTCCTTCACCATCTCCTGGAGTTTGCTCACACTCATGTCCGTTGAGGCAGTGATGCCATCCAACCACCTTATCCTGGTCACCTCCTTCTTCTCCTGCCTTCAGTCTTTCTCAGCATCAGGGTCTTTTCTAATGAGAAAACTCTTTCCATCAGTGACCAAAGTATTGGAGCTATATATATATTTATTTATATATATAAACTGAATCATTTTGCTATACACCTGAAACTAACACAACTTCATGAGGCAGCTATACTTCAAAAGAAAAAAAAAAAACTAAACTGACCAAGGTAAAAAAAGTGATTAGAGAGATTCTGGGTGATTTTGTCGTCTTCCAGGGAATACTTGCTTTTACTTCAAGAGGTGGGGGCAATTCATGTAATAGCTATCAGATATATGCAGTTTAAAATGCCTAATATATACAAAGAATAAAATTCAAAATTAAGAATTTAGCAGAGAACTGGAAATTTACACAAACAAAACAAGTTTTGTTTTATGTATTTGAAATTCTGTTTTTAGGCATCTAAATATTTAAGTTTATTGTATGCCTAGTAAGTGAAAGTGAAGTTGCTCAGTCGTGTCTGACTCTTTGCCACCCCATGGACTGTAGCCTACCACGCTGCTCTATCCATGGGATTTTCCAGGCAAGAGTACTGGAGTGGGCTGCCATTTCCTTCTCCAGAGGATCTTCCCGACCCAGGGATCGAACCTGGGTCTCCCGCATTGTAGGCAGATGCTTTACTGTCTGAGCCACCAGGGAAGTCCTTTAATTATAACGACACATCCCTTTTTATCTTAATACTCATTTTCTTAAATTTTGTTTTGTCTAATATTAATATACCCATTCCAGTTTTCTTATGCTTTCTTTTGCTTGGTAGTTTTTCCACACTGTTATTTTATACCTTATTGTATCTTTATAAGTTGTGTCATATAACTGGGATTTAGTTGTTGTTTTTATCTCATCTGATCGTCTCTACTTTTAATTGGAACGTTTAGGTCTTTTGAAGTTTAGTTGTTATAGATTAGTTTTTTTTTTAATTTATTTTAATTGGAGGCTTGCCTTTCATTTTCTGTTTTCCAGTCTCTTTAGTTTTCTGTTCCTGTTCTTGTGCCTACTTTTGTGTTTATTAAACATTTTTATTATGAAAATAAAGGTTTTTTTATTGCATTTTTATCTGAGGCAGTTTAAACACACTTCCACACATTCCAAAAGTAACTAATTCCACACCAAAGTAACAGGAGCAAAGAATAGTAGCACAACTGAACACAGCAAGCTGAAGTTCTGTGATTCTTTATAGGATGATACTTAGTGTCATTTTTCCTGGTTTGATGTGGATATGCCCTTTAGTCTTCTTGCTGTGGTACTCCCAGACTGTGTCTTTTGCTTCTTATAGCTTCAGTTCAGTTCAGTTCAGTCGCTCAGTCATGTCCGACTCTCCGCAACCCCATGAATACTCAGTAGGTCCTTAGCTCTGTTTGCATCAAGTTGCCTTCAATTTTCTTGAAAGTTAAAACCCTGTATTTATTGAAATATTTCCTTATTTATTAGAAACTGATACAATTTAAACTGTTAGTTTGCTATCACATTTATTGCTTTGTTCTCTAATCAAATTATATAGGTTTGAGTGGTGTGATATAACCCATTATCCTATAACCCTTCTTGTTTTTAATGCATGCAAAATTTTGGAAACAAGGTATTTTCTTCAGGAATGCATGCTTTGCATTTTATTTGTAGAGTGTCAGGCTTGCAGTTCCTGACAGAGAGAAGTGTCTATTCAGCTGTTAGATGTTCACATTTAGTGAGGCATATTGGCACTGATTGTGGAGGTGACCCCAAATGTTATAGTTTAGAAAGGAGGCATCAGCATTGAGTTGGGTGAGGTTAGAGGACCCCAGCCTCACAAAACCCCTCAAACCACACTGTCCCTCAGCTAGTTTTGGTTGGGAAAGCCCTGAGCTTTTGGGAAAGCCCTCATGATATTTTTTTAATTAATTCATTTATTTTAATTGGAGGCTAATTACATTATTGTATTGGTTTTGCCATACATTGACATGAATCTGCTCCGGGTGTACATGTGTTCCCCATCTTGAACCTCCGTCCCACCTCATGACTTTTTAATTGACAAATGTCAGCACTTGTGATGCTGCATGAATTCCGAGGCTGATGTTACAGTCAACTGCCATCACCAACTGTCATAAATGGGGGAGGCCATCTTGACCCGCCTCCCAGTATTCTTTCCTGGTATTTGAGTGGTTCTCAGCAGCAGCAGTTCTCATTACGTGTCACTTCCCTTCCGCTAGTAGAACTTCCGGTAGCTTGGTGAATTATGAACCATTAAGATAAATTGTCTCAGAATTGTTTATGTGGATGTGTCTTATTTTAGTCGCAGTCCGGATTATCTTGCTGAGTGTAGAATTCCGTCTCAAGGGTTTTATTTCTTCTTTCACCTTGGCTATAGTTCTCCGTGAATGCTATTGAGAAGACAGCCATCTTTTCAAAGCCCGTGACGACATCACCCCACTGAATGTGGCTTTGGTTTTTAACTGAAGGTTAATCATTTATATTATTGCTCATTTCGTGGTACTATGTCCTTATTTCTCTGACAATTGGTAGAAATGCATTTGATCACTTCATATTTCATGTATATGATGAATATAAAATATGGTAAAACATTTTGACAAATTTTTAGTTATTTTTAATCAAAATAATTTCTATTTATATAATTTATAATTTCGATTAATTTATATAAATAAGCTAATTTGACTGGTAGTAACAATAAACTAAAGCGAAAAAGAAAAAAGCTAGCATAAAATTAACAAAAGCCAAAAAATTTAAATTTGCTTTTTTTTCTTACTAAAATATTTGTTTGAATAATTCATAGACAAAGTAATTTAGGCATATTTCTAAGCAAAGTTGCCAAAAATTAAAGCTCTTTCCATTATAATTGGTGATCTGATGCTAATGTTGACCTGGATGAAAAATTATGTAAGAACAGCTAAAGCTCTTAATAAAGAAAGTGAAGTGACACTTGTATTACCTATGGCAAAACTTTTTATATGTACAGTAGTTATATAACATTCAGTTTTCACAGAACAGCTTATATGCATTAATTTATATACAAGTGTTCAAGTCAGAATCAGTGCAGTAACAAATGAAATATAAATGAAAGTAAAACAAAAATCTGTATTATATGTATGCTTAATATGTAATAATTTTGGTATTTCAGATAATAATGAAATGATAGCCTATTTGAACAAATAGTTTTAAACAAATAGTAATTGTTAAAGAAAAAGAATAAATATGAAAAAATATAGAAGACAAGTAAGTGTACTAAATATACTTAGTATTTAATATAAATTTAAATAAGATAATTTTTATATTTCTACCCACCCTAATATTAGATTATGAAGGAGTTTAAAATGTTGCACTTGTTTTGGAAATAAACTTGACACTGTTCTGCAAAATTTTTTTTGCATTACCTTGCACAGTAATTCCATTTCTAGAACTGTATCTAGTACAGCTACTCAAACTTGCATATGAATGTCTAGGTGCAGGGTTCTGGGGTTGCTGCTCCCTGTTTCCCCCAGTTGGGGCTGTCCTTGCCAGATTCCCCTTCTGCTTTAAGAATTTATCTCAGTTGGGCAGCCTGGGTGAGGGGAATGGGGATGTTCCCAGTGCAGGGGGGTGGGGGGGATGATTTCCCAGACCTAGGGAGTGGAGGTGACCTGTCCAAGAGAAGACCTACTAAGCTGGGACCTCTGAGTTTCCCCTCCAGGTTCAGAATGGGGCCAGGAGGACCTTAATTTGTTTCTGGTTATGCCATGCTCCTCTATTCATTAGCAAAAGCAAATGCTCCATGTGGGACCCAGGCTGCCTGTTGTGAGGCCATACAACTGTCACAATCAGTCTGGTAAATCTATATACACTTACAGAAAACATCTCCAATACACACTGCTAATAAAAAAGTTAAATTGTGGATTTTCAGAGAAGTTCACAAATATATAAATGTATTATTTACATAGATCTGTATGTGTGTTTGCATTTGCTAATATACATGTTTGATGGATAGTCATGATTTCTTTCTGCAAAAGGGTATGCACTTGTATTATTTTGGAAGTTCTACATTGAATGCATGCTCTATTTATAATTAATAGTATGAAAGTTAAAGGAGTAGTCATATGATGGCACATTACTAAAGGTTACTTTAAAATGTCTGTGATCCTGCTTTTTTGTCTCTATAAAATTGCCTTTTTGGGTAATTTCACATTGATGTGGTTTGATTTATCTCAATTTCTTCACTTGGCATAATGTTTTTGAGGTTCATCCATGTGCTAACATGCATCAGAAAGCAGATTATTTTCATTACTGAGTCAGAATTCCTTTATCTGGTTATACCTTATTGTTTACCTGTTTATGAGTTGATGGAGATTGCAGTTCTTTTCATATTTTGACTATGAATTAAAGTGGTTATCAGCATTTTTTGTGGAAGTCTTTGGACAGAAGCTTCCAGTTCTCTTAAGCAGATACCTAAGAGTAGCAAGGTTGGATCATATGGTGTGGTATTGTTAAGTCTTAAAGAAACTGCCTACATGGTTTTCAAAGTTGCTGTATCTTTTTGAGTCCCACCATTAGTGTAAGAAGTTCCAGTTTTTCCACATCCTCATCAACTTTCGGTTTTGTGACACTTTAAAAATTTAGCCATTATAGAAGGTGGGAACTGGTGTCTGATTGTGGATTTTATTTTTATATCCCTGAGGATCAAGGATGTTGCAAATTTATTCATGTGCTTCTTGGATATTCATTTCATTCATATTCAATATTCATTCATTCACGAAGTATTTACTAAAGACAATTGTGCATATATTTAAAGTTGTATACTTAAATTTTATATATTTAATGAAATTGTACATATATTTAAAGTTGAGTTTATATTTTTTATTTATTTTTTTTAATTGGAGTATAATTGCTTTGCAATGTTGTGTTAGTTTCTGCTTATAACAACATGAACCAGCTATATGTATACATATATCCTCTCCCTTTGAGCCTCCCTCCCACCCCCTGTGCATATATTTAAAGTTTATATATTGGATAAATTAGTTTATTTTTGGTGTAGTGTCTAAGAAAATTTTTTCTGTGTCAAGCAAGGATTGAAAGATTTATTTTTTTCTGTGTGTTTAATAGTTTGTACTTTTATATTAAGTTCTAAGATCTATTTCAGGTTCATTTGTGTAGTAGTGTGAAATTCACATACAAATATATTTTCCATGTGATTATTCAGTCGTTACAGTATTTATTGAAACAACTCTTTTTTATTCCATTAGATTAGCTTGGCACCCTTGTCAAAAATTAGTTGACTGTGTTTCTAGACTCTCTATTTGGTTCCATTTCCTCCTTATACCAATACTATACTTACTCTCTTGAATATTGGAGGTTTGTAGGAAGTCCTGAAATCAAGTATTAAAGATACTTTAACTCATTGTTGTTGTTTTAAATAGATTCCTCATATTTCCGTATTAATCTTTTTTTTTTCTTATATTTCTATGCCACCTTTATAGTTCTGGTTTCTCATTTCTTAATTAGTAAATTCAGCGTGCAGGTTCTATCCTAGGCTAATTTATACACTTCCAGAAGAAACGGCCTCTTAAATCCGGAGTGTTGAGGTGGGGAGCCCCCAACCACGTCATATTCGTTTCACATATGATAATATACATGTTTCAATCCATTCTCCCAAATTATCCCACCCTCGCCCTCTCCCACAGAGTCCAAAAGACTGCTCCACACATCCAAGTCTCTGCTGTTGTCTCGTATACAGGAGATTAACATATTAATCTAGTATAAGATTAACATATTAATCTTGAAATAGTTCTGTAAATTTTTACATGAAAAACCTGCTGACATTTTTATTGAGGGTGAATCTGTAGATCAATTTGGAAAGAACTGATAACTTAACACTTGGAGTTTTCCAACCCAAGAAAATTAGGGTATCACAGTTCTTTATTTCTTCTTTTGTTTTTCTCAGCAGTATGTAATTTTCATTTACAGGTTTTGCATATATTTTGCTAATGTTTCTCTAGGTATTTCATGTTTCTTGATGCTACTGTACATGGATATATTTGAATTTGGTTTTAGATGTTTATTTGCCAATAGATATGCAATTGATTTTTTCATGTACTGATCTTGTATCCCACAAACTTAATAAATTCACTTACTCATTCCGTTTACTTTTTCGTATATTCTTTCACGTTTTATATGTATATATATGGCAATTCCATTTCTGAAAAAAAGACAATTATAAGTAATATTTTCCAATCTGTGTGTATTTTATTTCCTTTTATTGTCTGATTAAGCTAACTAGGACCTCCATTTCAAGTTTGATTAGCAGTGATACGAACCAATACCCTTGTTTCCAAATCTGTGGAAAATCATGTAGGTTTTATTTTATTTGTGTGTACATAAAGGTTTTTATTTTCTTAGGATACATTACCAGAATTGCTGGGTTAAAGGCTAAGTTTTTTTTTTTTTTTAACTTGAGATATAGTTGATTTATAATACGTTTCAGATGTGCCATATGGTGTATCAGGTTTTATAGATTATATTCCATTTGTAGTTGTTACTAAATCTTAGCTACATTCCCTGTGCTGTACAAAGTTATCATTGTAGCTTACTTATTTTATGCATAGGAGTTTGTATCTCTTAATCTCCTACCCCTGTCTTGCTCCTCCCCATAACCACTGGTTTGTTTCTATATCTGTGAGTCTGTTTCTTTTTGTTATATTTACTAGTTTGCCATTTTCTTAGATTCCACATGTAAGTGATAGCATTCAGTATTTGTCTTTCTCTACCAGACCTATTTCACTAAGCATGACACCCTCCAGGTTCACCCATGTTATTGCAAATGGTAAAATTTTATATTTTTATGGCTGAGTTATATATATATAATATATATATATGTAGATAGATATATATATCTACATATATATATGTAGATATACATATATATATGTAGATATATATTATGTATATATGTATATAATATATATAGATATATATTATGTATATATGTATATAATATATATACATATATATATAGATGTCGATATATATATGTAGATATATATTATGTATATATGTATATAATATATGTAGATATATATTATGTATATATGTATATATATACATAATATATATATGTAGATATATATTATATATATATTATATATATATGTAGGTATATATATATCTACATATATATATATTATATATATATTTTTTTTTTTTCAGATACATTACCAGAATTATTGAGTTAAAGGGTATGCTTTATCTGGCATATCACACACACATGGGACTTTCCTGGTGGCTTAAACGGTAAAGTGTCCATCTAAAATGCAGAAGACCTGGGTTCAATCCCTGGGGCGGGAAGATCTCCTGGAGAAGGGAATGGCAACCCACTCCAGTATTCTTGCCTGGAAAGTCCCACGGACAGAGGAGCCTGGGGGGCTACAGTCCATGGGGTCACAAAGGGTCGGACACGACTGAGCCACTTCACTTTCACTTTTTCACTTTCATGCATACAGGACACATCTTCTCTTCTTCTTTATCCATTCTTCTCATGATGGACACTTAGGTTGTTTCTGTATCTTGGCTACTGTAAATAATGCTGTTCTGAATGTTGGAATGTATGTCTTTTCAAATTAGCGTTTTAATTTTCTTTGGATATATACCCAGGACTGGAGTTTCTGGATCATATGGTAGCTCTGTTTTTAGCTTTTTGAGGAACCTCCATACTGTTTTCCACAGTTGCTGTACCAATCTATATCCTTCTAACAGTGTACAGCAGTGGCAACCCACTCCAGTCCTCTTGCCTGGAAAATCTCATGGATGGAGCAGCCTGGTAGGCTGCAGTCCATGGGGTCTCTAAAAGTCAGACACGACTGAGCGACTTCACTTTCACTTTTCACTTTCATGCATTGGAGAAGGAAATGGCAACCCACTCCAGTGTTCTTGCCTGGAGAATCCCAGGGATGGGGAAGCCTGGTGGGCTGCCATCTGTGGGGTCGCACAGAGTCGGACATGACTGAAGTGACTTAGCAGTAGCAGCAGCAGCAACAGTGTACAGGGGTTTCCTTTTTGCCGACATTTGTTGTTTGTTGCCTTTTGTAGTCATTCTGACAGGTGTGAGTTGTTATCTCATTGTGGTTTTGATATGCATTTCTCTCATGATAAGTAGTGTTGAGCATCTTTTCATGTAACTGTTGGCCATCTGTGTGTCCTCTTTGGAAGAATGTCTGTTTAGGTCTTCTGCCCACTTGTTGTTAATCAGATTTTTTTTTTTTGATGTTGAGTTATATGAGCTGTTTATATGTTGGATATTAAAACCTTGTCAGTCATATTATTTGCAAATATTTTCTCTCATTCAGTTGGTCGTCTTTTCATTTTGTCAATGGTTTCCTTTGCTGTGCAAAAGCTTTTCAGTTTAATTAGGTCCCATTTGTTTATTTTTGCTTTTATCTCCTTTAGGAGATGGGTCAAAAAATATATATATATATGTATCACATATATATATATATGTATCACTGTGATTTATCTCAAAGAGTGTTCTGCCTGTGTTTTCCTCTAGTTTTATAGTATTTGATCTTATATTTAGTCCTTTAATCCATTTTGAGTTTATTTTTGTATATGGTGTTAGAAAATGTTCTAATTTCATTCTTTTACATATTGTGGTAGTTTAGTTCTAAGTTGTGACCCCATAGACTATAGCCCAACAGGCTTCTCTGTCCATAGGATTTCCCAGGCAAGAATACTGGAGTGGCTTGCCAGATCAAGGGAAAAAAAATGCCATTATCCATCCATAGAATGCCATTATATAGTATCTGAGCTCAGAAACAAAGTATTATTTCCTTCAGAAGCTTCAACAATATGTTCTATCCTCTTTAAATTTTACCTGACTCTACTAGTTAGCAGTTGTTTTCTGGACATTCATCATAGATTGTTGCTAAGCAAAGACTACAGCCTTGTGTCTCCTCAGTTTACTATTTGCTACACAGAATGTCTTGAATAGTTCATTGCCAAAATAGTTTTTGTTCTAAAAATTAATGAAGTATGCTTACCTTGTGTAGAATTTAATGTAATTTTTCTGTATAATATAATCTTTCAGGTGACATAATTAAATCTGTTGAGTCATTGACTCTTTACATAATTTGTTCAAATTTATGATCACTTTTTCAGCACACACACACACACACACACACACAAAACTGAACAGAGTCTAATAAAGACAAGCAGACCATATCACTACTATGACATATGGTTCATCTGATTTGATTCAGCTCATTTTCATGGTAGAGATGCCTACTGGGAACTGAATCTTTTCTACTTGTTTTGAATGCACTAAAAGACCAATTATGAACACTGGTACAGCATATTATAATCTTATTTGTAGTTTCATTTTCTATTTTATAAGCTTGTTATAGTTCATTTTTCTGTGAAATCAGATAAACCATCCAGAGTGGTTGGGGTAGTGGTAATGATACCTGCAGTCATAGTACAAGGGTCCAAACCTTGGATTGAGGCTTAATGAGTCCTTAAGTAAATTATGAAATTTCTGCACACCCAGGCTAACTTTATTAGCAGAGTGAAAATAATGATTATTTCCTCATAAACCTGAAAAAATATACAAATATACGCAGTCCTCCAAAACAATTTGTTGTTATATCATCAGCCAAAATAGTATGATCAATTCAAGATCTCCTTCCTACAAGAAAGAAGACAGCCTTTCACTTTTCCCCTTTAAATGTTTCTAACAATATTTTTTTCTGTGCTGCTCTCAAGTCTTATATAGTCATAACTATTTCATGATATGAAAATATTTCACTTCTCTCTGTGTTTAACTTTTTTTTATTAAGTAAGAACTGAAGTACATATTTTAAAATTATCCTTCAGTAGATGTTATCATGCTTTCTTTGCATCATACATCAAGTCACTCAGTTTCTATCTTTGTTATTTGTCCAATGAAAGTCTCTTATACCTAAAACAAATTTAGAGGTTTAGGGGTAGAAAATTTATTTTGGTACATTCAGGTGATTATCATTTTCTCCTCTGACCTGTTGCTCAGATACATAAAATATGATAAAATGCCATGTTTATATTTTTATATTTATCTTTTAAGTTGCTCAAAGTTATGTTTTGCTATCTTGTGTTTAGAGTGGATAGTTGTTTTTTTCTTCCTGGTAGTCAGTTCTTTGTCCTAGCACTATGGCACTATTTAATAATTAATATTTTTGAGGACATGTTTCAGTCCATGGAGTCCTAAAGAGTAGGACATGACTTAACGACTGAACAAAAAAAAATTTGTAACCAACTAAACATGTGTATCTTAAAACTTTATATATTTTAGAGTTTAGTTCTGGGCTAATTCATTTCATTACTCTATTTACCTGTCATTTTCATACTTTTATATGTATTAGATAGTAATTTGAGTACCTGTTAGCCAAGGTCCCTTGCAGACTCAGTTTCCAAAGTTCTGTTATGTTTGCTTTGCTCTTTATTCTTCCCCAGTCGTTTTGGATTATTTGAGTTAATGAAAAAGTAACCTTTCTGGGACTAAATTACATACTTTTCAAAAAAGATATTTGTAGAGCAAATTGGGGAGCAGGAGTAGGAAAGGAAGAGTGAATCACTACTTAAAAATTCTATTCCTCACTTGGTACTGGGCCCTGTTCCATTGAGAGTAAAAATGTACAGCTTAAACAATACAGGTTTTTTCCCTCAAAAACATGAATGACTGAAATATAACATTCTAAGTATACTATTGAATACTTTCGTTACTTAGATCATTATAATGTGTTCCTTTAAGTGTTTTTTTTTAAGAATAAGAATAAAGAATTAAACTATGATACTATTTTTGACAGTTAAACTGTAGCTCATAACAGTTTAACCATTCTGGACTGGTGCATAAAGATTTCTGGCTATGTAAGTGTCATATTTTTATATTCAGCCAAGTAACACACTAATTAAAATGAAAAGAAATCAGTGAGTGATAGTTTGCTTCGAGTATTCACACGAATATCACATTTTCTCTCTTTTAGTGAGACAATTATTCACTCAATAAATATTCAGTAAGGCAATATTAATGGGAAAGAAAATAAAAATGATAAATCAAGAGAGGGTTCTGCTAAAGAATACCTTGTAAGATACCTGCATAAGTACTTTAATACATACTAGAATGTGGTGAATATGTCCCTGGGTATGATGGAACCTTAGAAAAGGGAGAAATTACTGTCATATACAGCAATCTGGTATGACTCAATGGTTGACTTGGCATATGAGCTACACCTTGACAGATGGTTTAGTTTGGGATTGATGAGATGGTGTCACTGGAAGAGTTGAGATAAAGCCACTGAGGTGCAGAGACTGAGTATATATTCAGGGAAAACTAGGTAATTTATTCTGATTAGAATATAAGTATATGAGAAAAAACAATGGGAGATAATTTTGAAAAGACAATTTGAAGCCAGATGGCATAATACCTTGAATGCTGGCTATTGTGTTGTGATTTTATTTTGTTGGTAATTTGTGCGTCACGGAGTATTTTTTTTAAGGACATTGTTATTAACAGTGCTATGCTTTACAAAGTTTACAAAATAAATTATCTAGATAAGTACTAAGGATGGTTGGCTGGGGAGTTTAGATTTTTTTTTTTTCCTGTGTGGCATGTGAGATATTAGTAGCTTGACCAGGGATTGAACTGACATGTCAAGTACTAGAAGCATGGAATTTTAACCAGTGGAGCACAGGGAAAGTCGCAAGGCTGGGTATTTCTAGTACCAGTGAGAGTATTAAGATTCTAAAATCTTATCACTGGGCTGAGGAAGATTTAGATAGTGCTGTCTTACTTAAAGACTGATCGAAAAAGTTCATCCACAAAGTTATTTCTATTTTTGTGCTATAATATTTGATGTCAAATTAATATTTTTTTCTTTTTTCATTTATTTATTTTTTTTCCACCTCTGGCTTTATCTTTTATTTTATTTTTATTGGAGGCTAATTATTTTACAATATTATATTGGTTCCTTTATGTAAATAAAGGCTTTAATATGTTTTCTAACCAGTTAGAAAATATAAAATTAATGCCTTCTAGATTACGTAAATAAATTACAGTGTGAAATATTAAAGCTTTCTAGTGCATTACAAAAATTATATCATTTGAATATAAATTTGTGTTAAAATTGCTACAGATATAATATTTTTTTCCAGTATAGTTACAAATCAGTACACATTCAGGATAGCTCTGCTAATCTCAGATTAAGGAATTGGAATCACACTACAGACTAATTTAGTATTTCATAAGAGAATATCAGTTTTACTTCATCTTTAAACAATATGATACTAATAAAGAGAGTCATTTTATTTCTCAAATGCATTATTTATTTAATTGAATCATGCAATTAACATTAATTTAGATAAATATACTTCATTCTTCCATATGTGTCGCCGACACAGTGTGTTATAACCATAGTAATATGACTCATTTGTAGATAGTCCCCCTCACCAAGTTACATGGGCGAGATGGTAAGTCTCTGGAAATGGTTCCTCAATCATCCCGTCCACTGGGCTTTGAGACAGACCAAGGTCGCAGTCAGGTTATCGTTCCGTGAGGTCGGTTTCTGAGCATCTGGGCAGTCGAGGTTTGGCTCAGGCCCTCTGTGCCAGATGCTGGGACGCAGTTCTCAAGCCAGATCCGCTGGTTGCCCACAGGCCATCCCCAGGGGTTTAGAGAGCCCCTTGGTCTCCCTGTATCATATTGCCTGGGACGAATCGGTTCTCCTGGAGGGAAGAGGTGTGTTGCAGTGCTATTTCCAAGATGGCCCAAGGTTTCCTGTTTGCTGACAGTATTATAGACAAGGCGTGAAAGCAGTACTTTCCTCAAACGTTGGCCCTCAGTGTAAGCCCTGGTGTGCTTGTGGCAGTGCAGCCCGGGTGCCGCGGTCCCCTGAGAGTTTCCGAGCAGGAAGTCTGCGTGTCATGGGTGAGAATGTGCACGACTTGCCGGTGGCCACCTCTTGCTGAGGAGGAGACCAGGCGCCCTGAGGACACCTCCTCTGCTCTAGAGTCCAGGGCTCCATTTGCCAGAGGAAAAAGTGGCAGTTTTTCTGATCAGAGGGTAAAGAAAAAGTTTAGAAAAAGAAGCAAAAGCGGTCAGCTCTGATTGTGCCTTTACAGATACGTGTGTGGGTGCTTGAGTGTCCGTGTCTGTGTGTGTGTTGAGAACCCTCTGGGAATTTGTACCGCGAAGGATTTCTTTTCATGTGAGTCCTCTTTAGAGAGGATATGTTCGAGCGTATCAACACTGTTTCCTCACCCTCCCTTGAATGTTGGACGCTGAGTCTGACATTTGTTTAAACAAGTCGTGAAGTCAACCACCGGATATTTTCCAGGAGTTACAGTATGCTTATTGTTGTCTGTCGTTTTTGTTCTTTTGTCAGGTTATTTCAGTTTCGACGTGTGAGGAAGGTACGGAGTCACAGCCATGGAGCAATAGAGAAGAAGCAGGGAAGCCTGGCATGATGCAGTCCAGGGCGTGTCTCAGAGAGTCGGACTCCATTGAGCGATTGAACGGCAGAAGAAGTATAGAACCTGATGATCAGATGGAGGTAACTGTCTCAAGACACCAGATAAAGACTTGGAAGGTTTCGCAGCGCACTCGGACCTGCTGGAGCCCACGCGGGGCTGGAGTGCCCGATGCGGAGAGAGTTAGCTCCTGTTGGGCATCCTGGCCTATGCCTGTCTGGGCAGGTCTACGTCGTCTCTGTGGCCAGCCTGAGCCCAGGCAGTATGCAGCCACTGCTGCTCCGTGTGCCGGGTGGACCTTGTGCCCCTTTGCCTCTTGGGGAGTCGGTAACCGCAGGGAGCGTGCCAGCCAGGAAGCGCGCGGCGAGAGCCGTTGCCGAAGGGGGCCACACGCCCCGCAATATTTGCAGGGTTCTGAACACTGCAAGCATGAGCTCCGCTGCCTCATCGCAGAGGTGGACCCCCGACTCCCTCCTGCTCTAAAGCCAGGTGCTCCTTGCTGCCGCCTCGGAGCAACCTGTGAAGGGTTCCTAGGCTGTGGATGCGGCTTGTTGCGGGCAGCCGTGTTCTGCAGCGCCTGGGAGGGGGAGACCGCCTGCCGTTTCCAGGTTGCGGGTCCAGCACAAGAGGCTTCAGAAGGTTTGCCCGAAAGAGGCCAGCTCAGCCCTCCCCTCGCTGCGGACACACCTGAGTGGCCTTGGGAACGGGGCAGGCCGAGAAACTCCCCCTGGTCATTGACTGCTCCCCAGATCCCTGGTCACCTGTGGGCTCTATTCGCCCTAGGGATAATCCTTCTCTCAGCGTGTCTCTCTGAGAAAATGCGAGTTGCGGAATTCAGGGACAGAGGATCCTGGTGCGCCAGAGCCCTCGGTGATTGCCAGGAGTCATAGACCAGTTGGCAACTGGGCACCCAGCGCCAGCCCTTCTTTTCCCTGGAAACCGAGCTCAACGATGAGAGCCTCTGAAATCCCCAGGCAATGCGGGAACCTGCTTCCAAGGAGACACAGTTAGTGTCCTTTCACCCTGTGCGAACAAGTGTGTCTTTGAGAAAGATGACTAGTCCGGAGGCTTCTTTGGAATGGTGGCCTCATCCGTGGCACTAGCCAGTTAGCTTTGTTTGGTTGCTCAGTGGAGTCTGACTCTCTGCGTCCTGGCTCCTGTGTCCTCGGCATTTTCCCGGCAGGAATCCTGGCGTGGCTGGCCATTTCCTTCTCCAGGGGATCTTTCCCAACCCAGGGATGGAACCTGGGTCTCCTGCATTGCTGGACGATTCTTTGCCGTCGGGGTCGCGTGGCTCCTTCAGGAAGGGTTCCTCTGAGAACAGGCAGAGGTGGCAATCCCGGAAGCAGCTGAAGGAGGCCACGGGCTTGGCCGTGTCTGCCCGCCCAGGCGAAGCTCACCGAGTGCTTTGAGGCCGTGCTGTCGGTCGCCCGAGCGTCTGAGAAGACACAGCACTGCGAACGACCCTCTGGATTTCCTCACACCCCAGTAAGTGTTCCCTGGTGTGGAGTGTGGCTGCTTGTGCCCAGTGAGCGTGCTTTGTGAGGGCGCACACAGGACCGTGGGCCCCGGCTGTCCTCCCCGAGTCGGAGAGGCCGTGTGTCCCAGGTGGGGCTCGGTTGTGTGTGTTCCCTCGGGCAGAGGTGATGCTCGAGCTGCTCCTTGGAGGACACGTGGGGAGAAGCAGGGAGGCAGCCTGGAATTCCGCCAGCGGAAGGGGCAGCTGTGAGGAGCACGTCCGCCTGGGCGCGTGCTGGGTCAGCTCACTGGGCTGGGCTTGCCTTTTCACAGTTTCCCCGTACTCCGCAGCGGTATCTTATACACGTTCGACGTAGACACGGCCCACCCGATGTCAGCTCTGTAAACGTGGATTTGCCAGTGACCCTTTGGGAAAGTAGAGAGTCAGGAACCTAGAGTCTGCTGTCTGCTTACCCCAGTCGGACCCATCTCACCCATTTCCAAACACTGCCCTGAAATGAATTCCAGGTGCATTCTCGAGGTGAGCAGTAGAAATTCAGCATGAATTTCTGTCCTCCGTACGTGTCGACCACACGGTGTCTCATGGCCATAGTAATCTGACTCATTTGTGGATAGCCCGCCTCACCAAGCAGCACGGGTGAGGTAGTCAGTCTCTGGAAATGGTTCCTCAATCATCCCGTCCACTGGGCTTTGAGACAGACCGAGGTCGCAGTCAGGTTATCGTTCCGTGAGGTCGGTTTCTGAGCATCTGGGCAGTCGAGGTTTGGCTCAGGCCCTCTGTGCCAGATGCTGGGACGCAGTTCTCAAGCCAGATCCGCTGGTTGCCCACAGGCCATCCCCAGGGGTTTAGAGAGCCCCTTGGTCTCCCTGTATCATATTGCCTGGGACGAATCGGTTCTCCTGGAGGGAAGAGGTGTGTTGCAGTGCTATTTCCAAGATGGCCCAAGGTTTCCTGTTTGCTGACAGTATTATAGACAAGGCGTGAAAGCAGTACTTTCCTCAAACGTTGGCCCTCAGTGTAAGCCCTGGTGTGCTTGTGGCAGTGCAGCCCGGGTGCCGCGGTCCCCTGAGAGTTTCCGAGCAGGAAGTCTGCGTGTCACGGGTGAGAATGTGCACGACTTGCCGGTGGCCACCTCTTGCTGAGGAGGAGACCAGGCGCCCTGAGGACACCTCCTCTGCTCTAGAGTCCAGGGCTCCATTTGCCAGAGGAAAAAGTGGCAGTTTTTCTGATCAGAGGGTAAAGAAAAAGTTTAGGAGAAGAAGCAAAAGCGGTCAGCTCTGATTGTGCCTTTACAGATACGTGTGTGGGTGCTTGAGTGTCCGTGTCTGTGTGTGTGTTGAGAACCCTCTGGGAATTTGTACCGCGAAGGATTTCTTTTCATGTGAGTCCTCTTTAGAGAGGATATGTTCGAGCGTGTCAACACTGTTTCCTCACCGCCCCTTGAATGTTGGACGCTGAGTCTGACATTTGTTTAAACAAGTCGTGAAGTCAACCACCTGATATTTTCCAGGAGTTACAGTATGCTTATTGTTGTCTGTCGTTTTTGTTCTTTTGTCAGGTTATTTCAGTTTCGACGTGTGAGGAAGGTACGGAATGACAGCCATGGAGCAATAGAGAAGAAGCAGGGAAGCCTGGCGTGCTGCAGTCCAGGGCGGGTCTCAGAGAGTCGGACTCCATTGAGCGATTGAACGGCAGAAGTAGTATAGAACCTGATGATCAGATGGAGGTAACTGTCTCAAGAAACCAGATAAAGACTTGGAAGGTTTCGCACCGCACACGGACATGCTGGAGCCCACGCGTGGCTGGAGTGCCCGATGCGGAGAGAGTTAGCTCCTGTTGGGCATCCTGGCCTATGCCTGTCTGGGCAGGTCTACGTCGTCTCTGTGGCCAGCCTGAGCCCAGGCAGTATGCAGCCACTGCTGCTCCGTGGTCGGTGGACGTTATGCCCCTTTGCCTCCTGGGGAGTCGGTAACCGCAGGGAGCGTGCCAGCAAGGAAGCACGCGGCGAGAGCCGTTGCCGAAGGGGGCCAAACGCCCCGCAATATTTGCAGGGTTCTGAACGCTGTAAGCATGAGCTCCGCTCCCTCATCGCAGAGATGGACCCCAGACTCCCTCCTGCTCTAAGGCCAGGTGCTCCTTGCTGCCACCTCGGAGCAGCCTGTGAAGGCTTCCTAGGCTGTGGATGCACCTTGTTGCGGGCAGCCGTGTTCTGCAGCGCCTGGGAGGGGGAGACCGCCTGCCATTTCCGGGTTGCGGGTCCAGTACAAGAGGCTTCAGAAGGTTTGCCCGAAAGAGGCCAGCTCAGCCCTCCCCTCACTGCGGACACACCTGAGTGGCCTTGGGAACGGGGCAGGCCGAGAAACTCCCCCTGGTCATTGACTGCTCCCAAGATGCCTGGTCACCTGTGGGCTCTATTCCCCCTAGGGATAATACTTTTCTCAGCCTGTCTCTCTTAGAAAATGTGAGTTGCGGAATTCAGGGACAGAGGATCCTGGTGCGCCAGAGTCCTCGGTGATTGCCAGGAGTCACAGACCAGTTGGCAACTGGGCACCCAGCGCCAGCCCTTCTTTTCCCTGGAAACCGAGCTCAACGATGAGAGCCTCTGAAATCCCCAGGCGATGCGGGAACCTACTTCCAAGGAGACACAGGTAGTGTCCTTTCACCCTGTGTGAACAAGTGTGTCTTTGAGAATGATGACTAGTCCGGAGGCTCCTTTGGAATGGCGGCCTCATCCGTGGCACTAGCCAGTTAGCTTTGTTCGGTTGCTCAGCGGAGTCCGACTCTCTGCGTCCCGGCTCCTGTGTCTTCGGCATTTTCCCGGCAGGAATCCTGGCGTGGCTGGCCATTTCCTTCTCCAGGGGATCTTTCCCAACCCAGGGATGGAACCTGGGTCTCCTGCGTTGCTGGACGATTCTTTGCCGTCGGGGTCACGTGGCTCCTTCAGAAAGGGTTCCTCTGAGAACAGGCAGAGGTGGCAACCCCGGAGGAAGCTGAAGGAGGCCCCAGGCTCGGCCCTGTCTGCCCGCCCAGGCGAAGCTTACCGAGTGCTTTGAGGCCGTGCTGTCGGTCGCCCGAGCGTCTGAGAAGACACAGCACTGCGAACGACCCTCTGGATTTCCTCACACCCCAGTAAGTGTTCCCTGGTGTGGAGTGTGGCTGCTTGTGCCCAGTGAGCGTGCTTTGTGAGGGCGCACACAGGACCGTGGGCCCCGGCTGTCCTCCCCGAGTCGGAGAGGCCGTGTGTCCCAGGTGGGGCTCGGTTGTGTGTGTTCCCTCGGGCAGAGGTGATGCTCGAGCTGCTCCTTGGAGGACACGTGGGGAGAAGCAGGGAGGCAGCCTGGAATTCCGCCAGCGGAAGGGGCAGCTGTGAGGAGCACGTCCGCCTGGGCGCGTGCTGGGTCAACTCACTGGGCTGGGCTTGCCTTTTCACAGTTTCCCCGTACTCCGCAGCGGTATCTTGTACACGTTCGACGTAGACACGGCCCACCCGATGTCAGCTCTGTAAACGTGGATTTGCCAGTGACCCTTTGGGAAAGTAGAGAGTCAGGAACCTAGAGTCTGCTGTCTGCTAACCCCAGTCGGACCCATCTCACCCATTTCCAAACACTGCCCTGAAATGAATTCCAGGTGCATTCTCGAGGTGAGCAGTAGAAATTCAGCATGAATTTCTGTCCTCCGTACGTGTCGACCACACGGTGTCTCATGGCCATAGTAATCTGACTCATTTGTGGATAGCCCGCCTCACCAAGCAGCACGGGTGAGGTAGTCAGTCTCTGGAAATGGTTCCTCAATCATCCCGTCCACTGGGCTTTGAGACAGACCGAGGTCGCAGTCAGGTTATCGTTCCGTGAGGTCGGTTTCTGAGCATCTGGGCAGTCGAGGTTTGGCTCAGGCCCTCTGCGCCAGATGCTGGGACGCAGTTCTCAAGCCAGATCCGCTGGTTGCCCACAGGCCATCCCCAGGGGTTTAGAGAGCCCCTTGCACTCCCTGTATCATATTGCCTGGGACGAATCGGTTCTCCTAGAGGGAACAGGTGTGTTGCAGTGCTGTTTCCAAGATGGCCCAAGGTTTCCTGTTTGCTGACAGTGTTATAGACAAGGCGTGAAAGCAGTACTTTCCTCAAACGTTGGCCCTCAGTGTAAGCCCTGGTGTGCTTGTGGCAGTGCAGCCCGGGTGCCGCGGTCCCCTGAGAGTTTCCGAGCAGGAAGTCTGCGTGTCATGGGTGAGAATGTGCACGACTTGCCGGTGGCCACCTCTTGCTGAGGAGGAGACCAGGTGCCCTGAGGACACCTCCTCTGCTCTAGAGTCCAGGGCTCCATTTGCCAGAGGAAAAAGTGGCAGTTTTTCTGATCAGAGGGTAAAGGAAAAGTTTAGGAAAAGAAGCAAAAGCGGTCAGCTCTGATTGTGCCTTTACAGATACGTGTGTGGGTGCTTGAGTGTCAGTGTCTGTGTGTGTGTGAGAACCCTCTGGGAATTTGTACCGCGAAGGATTTCTTTTCATGTGAGTCCTCTTTAGAGAGGATAGGTTCGAGCGTATCAACACTGTTTCCTCACCCTCCCTTGAATGTTGGACGCTGAGTCTGACATTTGTTTAAACAAGTCGTGAAGTCAACCACCTGATATTTTCCAGGAGTTACAGTATGCTTATTGTTGTCTGTCGTTTTTGTTGTTTTGTCAGGTTATTTCAGTTTCGACATGTGAGGAAGGTACGGAATCACAGCCATGGAGCAATAGAGAAGAAGCTGGGAAGCCTGGCGTGCTGCAGTCCAGGGCGGGTCTCAGAGAGTCGGACTCCATTGAGCGATTGAACGGCAGAAGAAGTATAGAAGCTGATGATCAGATGGAGGTAACTGTCTCAAGACACCAGATAAAGACTTGGAAGGTTTCGCAGCGCACTCGGACCTGCTGGAGCCCACGCGGGGCTGGAGTGCCCGATGCGGAGAGAGTTAGCTCCTGTTGGGCATCCTGGCCTATGCCTGTCTGGGCAGGTCTACGTCGTCTCTGTGGCCAGCCTGAGCCCAGGCAGTATGCAGCCACTGTTGCTCCGTGCCGGGTGGACCTTGTGCCCCTTTGCCTCTTGGGGAGTCGGTAACCGCAGGGAGTGTGCCAGCCGGGAAGCGCGCGGCGAGAGCCGTTGCCGAAGGGGGCCACACGCCCCGCAATATTTGCAGGGTTCTGAACACTGCAAGCATGAGCTCCGCTGCCTCATCGCAGAGGTAGACCCCCGACTCACTCCTGCTCTAAAGCCAGGTGCTCCTTGCTGCCACCTTGGAGCAGCCTGTGAAGGGTTCCTAGGCTGTGGATGCGCTTGTTGCGCGCAGCCGTGTTTTGCAGCGCCTGGGAGGGGAGACCACCTGCCGTTTCCGGGTTGCAGGTCCAGCACAAGAGGCTTCAGAAGGTTTGCCCGAAAGAGGCCAGCTCAGCCCTCCCCTCGCTGCGGACACACCAGAATGGCCTTGGGAACGGGGCAGGTTGAGAAACTCCCCCTGTTCATTGACTGCTCCCCAGATCCCTGGTCACCTGTGGGCTCTATTTGCCCTAGGGATAATCCTTCTCTCAGCGTGTCTCTCTGAGAAAATGCGAGTTGCGGAATTCAGGGACAGAGGATCCTGGTGCGCCTGAGCCCTCGGTGATTGCCAGGAGTCATAGACCAGTTGGCAACTGGGCACCCAGCGCCAGCCCTTCTTTTCCCTGGAAACCGAGCTCAACGATGAGAGCCTCTGAAATCCCCAGGCGATGCGGGAACCTGCTTCCAAGGAGACACAGTTAGTGTCCTTTCACCCTGTGCGAACAAGTGTGTCTTTGAGAAAGATGACTAGTCCGGAGGCTTCTTTGGAATGGCGGCCTCATCCGTGGCACTAGCCAGTTAGCTTTGTTCGGTTGCTCAGTGGAGTCTGACTCTCTGCGTCCCGGCTCCTGTGTCCTCGGCATTTTCCCGGCAGGAATCCTGGCGTGGCTGGCCATTTCCTTCTCCAGGGGATCTTTCCCAACCCAGGGATGGAACCTGGGTCTCCTGCGTTGCTGGACGATTCTTTGCCGTCGGGGTCACGTGGCTCCTTCAGAAAGGGTTCCTCTGAGAACAGGCAGAGGTGGCAACCCCGGAGGAAGCTGAAGGAGGCCCCAGGCTCGGCCCTGTCTGCCCGCCCAGGCGAAGCTCACCGAGTGCTTTGAGGCCGTGCTGTCGGTTGCCGGAGCGTCTGAGAAGACACAGCACTGCGAACGACCCTCTGGATTTCCTCACACTCCAGTAAGTGTTCCTGGCGTGTAGTGTCGCTGCTGTTGACCCGAGAGCATGCTTTGTGAGGGCGCACACAGGAATGTGGGTCCCGGCTGTCCTCTCCGAATCGATGAGTCCGTGTCCCAGTTGTGCCTTTGTTGTTTGTATTCCCTCGGGCAGAGGTGATGCTGGAGCTGCTCCTTGGAAGAGCACGTGGGGAGAAGCAGGGAGGCAGCCTGGAATTCTGCCACTGGAACGGTCACCTATGAGGAGTGCGTCTGCCTGGTCGCATGCTGGGTCAGCTCACTCACTGGGCTTTCCTTTTCACAGTTTCCCCATTCAACGCAGCACTATCTTGTGCCCATTTGATGTCGACAATTCTTCACAGAAAGCTTATTTGTCAAACTGAGAGTCAGGATCTATGAATCTTCTGTCTAGTTACCCCGGATAGGTTCATCTGACCCATTTTGAAACATTGAATGAATAGAGTTAAAGTTGAATTTGTGAAGTGAAGAATAGTATTTTAGCATCAATGTAGTTCATCTGTACATAGTGACTACAATGTGTGTCATGTCCGTTGCTCTCTGATTACTTTTGTTGACAGACCACCTTAACATACAGTTTCTGTGAGATGGGAAGGCTCCCAAAATTGTTCCCCCATCATGCAGGCCAGTGTCCAATGAGCAAACCAAGGATGCTGTCAGTTTATGTTTCTGTGAGTTTTATTTCTGAGAGTCTCGAAAGGAATGTTTCACTCCTGCCTTCTGCTACAGATAGATGAATAATGTTCTTGAGTCATGATCCCCTGATTTATCATAGATCACCCCCCACAATTTAGAATCCCCTTTGTTCTATTTCACCTTGAGATGAATCAGTTATCTTGCAATAACCGACATGTTAGCATTTTGTTTATAAATTGTCCCTAGATTTCTTATTTTCTGATAGTATTACAGACAGGTTGTCAACGGAATACTTTTCTCAAACCTTGGCACTCAGGGGGAAGCCCTGATGTGCTTGTGGCAATGCAGCATTGGTGCCCCACACCCTCCTTTTAGTTTCTGAGGAGGTCATTTGTGTCATATGGGTGAGAATGTGCATGTCTACACCGTGCCCAGCTCTTGCTCAGGAGCATAGCATGCGCTTTGAGAACAGCTGCTAGCAAAAGCGTTGTTTTTCTTATAAATGGAGAGGAGAAGGCAATTTTTTTACATAAAATAAAAAATAAAATAGTATGTTTAGCTTACTGTGTTCTTGCAAATTGGCCTGTGTCTTATGCTGTGGTCCACAAGTTATCCTCAGACTTTTGTTTCTCATTGTATTTCAATTTGGCTGCATGAGGAATGTGTTAAAGCATGCCCTGTCCTACAGGACAGAAGTTGAGGACTGGACAGAAATCAATTGGCTCAGGCTTCTGGTGAAAAGATGGAAGAGTTCCTCTGTGTACATGAAAAAGGCAGAAGCCAAATATTGGGCTTAATTTCACGATAGGGAGTAGTTTTCCACCTGTTGGAAGTCCTGGCCTGTGGCCATCAGGGCCAGTCATTGTGTTCGTGGCCAACATGGGCTGCAGTAGTATGTAGGAAGAGTTGCTTCTTGGCATTTCCGGTGTGTCTCCTTGCCTCTTGTGGAAGATGGTGAATGCACCGTGTGTGCCCACAGGAAAAAACGTATGGTGAGTGAAGGCACCGTGTGTGAGACACACCTCAAATACCTGCATGGCTTTGAGCACTGACAGCAACAGCTCTGTTGGCTCACCTCAGGCCTGACCCCAGACTCCATCCTGTTCTAAAGCCAGGTGCTCCTTTCTCTTTCTGAGGCCTGCCTGCAAAGGGTTCTTAGAGTTTGACAATGGCTTGTTCAAGGCTGCCATGTTTTCTGGCCACATGGGCTGGGGAGATAGTCTGCTTTTTCCTTGTTTCAAGCCAGTGCCAGAAGCTTCAGATAGTTTGCCCCAAAAAGGCCAGTTGAGCAGTCATCTCACTGCAGACATGGTGAGTGACCTTGGGCACTTGGAGACCAAGAACCTCCCCCAGGACGTTCACTCATCCAGGATCCCTGCTCCCCTGTGAACTCTACCGTCCCCGAGGCAATAATCCTTTCTTCAGAGTTTCTCTTGAGAATAATCAAGAGTTGACAAAGTCAGAGAGCCTGCAATGATGTTGCTTCTTGGCCGTTTCTGCCTGCGCACTGGAGCTTCCTAGTGTTCTGGGAAGAAGCAGTGTTGCCCGCTCTAAAGAACATAGCCTGCTACAGCCAGAGGAGAACCGGTGGATTCCAGAGAAAAAAGTGAGTCTCTCTCATGTGGAGTCTGGTTGCTCGTCCTCTGGTGACGTGCTTCATCCTGTGAAAAGAGCATTGCTCTGCCCTCTTGTTCTCACACATTAAATGTGTTAGTAGTTGCATCCTTTGTGCAGGTAATTTTAAAGGGGTGGCTTGAGTGACAGATTTCAATAATCTGTGATGCCACATTTTAGTCTACCATTTTTATGGATTACACATGTGCATAAAGGAAGAGAGATAAATCAAAACACTGATGTATTAAGACATAAGCAATTGCTTAATTTCAGAAATGTCAGATTAGTGGAAGTGTTGCTATATATATATATATCATCTTCACATTTTTTAATCTTATTTATATAATTTATTTTTTATTCCAACTCTGAAAAGTGGAATTTTAGTTTAATTTTTAAAGATGTAAATTTTTATTTAAATGTATATCCATCTAAAGTTAAATTTGCCGTTTGATAAAGAAAATCTTATAGTATCACAAACCTTACAATATTCTGTCATAGAGAAAATATTAAAGTTTTAGGATTTTTTAAGAAGAGGTGATTTAACTGCTTTCATTAAATAGCCCATGAAAGGTATATTCCAAAATTTTCAAAAGATAAATATATTTGTCTTTTTCAGATGTCTGCCTCAGTTGTAGGTTTAGTGCCTATATAGTGTATTTGTTTAAATTGAAAATGAGATTATGATAGTATAACAAAATATCAGTTAAATAAAAAATACTACAATTTGGTTAACCATAGGCTTACAAAACTGTCAGAAATAGATTTTTTTATTGTTAAAATTGACTCATCCATATGTAAACTGCTCAAATATTTGTCATGGTGAAATGCACTTTTAAAAATATGTTTAATATTTATAAAATGGTTTTCTTTCCCAGACTGTCATATTGGATATTAACAAAGTATTATGCCCCTTTAGGTATGTCTTTTATTTGGGGAGTTACTATGTAAAAAATTGATAGTTTGTCATATTGGCCATTTAGTGAATTACTCATTTGAAAAATTAAATTGAAGAACCTTTCCTTCAAGTAGGTTGAGCTAAAGGTGGACTCTAGTGGACGTCATTAGCTTTACTTGCAAAGAAAATTACCAGTGGGTTGAAAGATCATGTTGCAGGTTTATTTTGGGCAAGTGTACTTCATAAAATCCCCATTTAGGAGATTTAAGAAGAACCAGTGTCATCAGTGGTGCTATGGAAACCAAAGTGATCCAAACTGGGCCCTGTTCCACTGTCCACTGGATTGATGTTAGGATACCCTGATACTTAGCACACATGCACATTCTCTGATACTACATATACATCTGTTTGTCAAAATTTGGCATCACAGCTTAATGTATTTTGTAGAATTATGTCATCTGAATCTGCTACTCTCCTTCTTTCTGGAGTGTTGACTCCTAAGTCCTGTCGGTTCTGTGGGAATTCCAGTGCTCTCCTTCAGAATGAAGCCCTGTTGAATCAGGAGCATGGAATCCAGCCTCCTTCAGTATACCTTTCTTCAGAATTTAGGCAACAGCCAGAGGGATTTCATGAGGGTAACTTCACTTCAAACTGGTTGCTGCTGCATCCGCTAAGTCGCTTCAGTGGTGTCCAACTCTGTGTGACCCCATAGACAGCAGCCCACCAGGCTCCCCCATCCCTGGGATTCTCCAGGTAAGAACACTGGAGTGGGTTGCCATTTCCTTTTCCAATGCATGAAAGTGAAAAGTGAAAGAGAAGTCGCCCAGTCATGTCTGACTCTTAGCGACCCCATGGACTGCAGCCCACCAGGCTCCTCCATCCATGGGATTTTTCAGGCAAGAGTACTGGAGTGGGGTGCCATTGCCTTCCTCTTCTCTGTTCAAAGTGGTTATTCTCATATAATTAGAGTTGGGGATCATTTAACACTGTTCAGTGGTAAAAAAGCCACCTGCAATGCAGGAGACATGGGTTCAGTCCCTGGGCTGGGAAGTTCCCCTGGAGATGGAAATGGCAACCCACTCTAGTATTCTTGCCTGGAAAATCCCCATGGACAGAGGAGCTTGGTGGGCTAGAGTCCATGGGATCCCAAAGAGTTAGACATGACTTGGTGACTAAACGACAACAACTAGACCTTGTTTTCTTTAGAATCCTAAGTCTATAATTACAGCCACTAAAACCCCCCTGCAATGCAGTAGTCTCAGGTCCAATCCCGGGGTGGAGAACATCTCCTGGGCAAGGAAATGGAAACCCACTTTCGTATTCTTGCCTGGGAAATCCCATGGACAGAGGATCCTGGCGAAATACAGTCCATGAGGTCACAAGCAGTCGGACATGACTTAGCAACTAATCAACAACAACATATCATTTCCTCATCATACTGTCTGGGATCCACTAGACTACCCTTGGTTCCATGTTTCTTTAGAAGGACCCAAAACTCAGAAAAAGCTGTTAAAGCCTTGCTTCTGGTTTATGGCAGCACAAGAAGACTCATTAAAAGGAGTAGCTTGAATTGGGGTGGAAGGAGGAATCCAGGAGCAGCTGGGTGCAACCCTGCCATCATCCTGTTCACTGGCATCCGATTCACTGAACAGAACTCTCTCAACACTGACCTTTGACCATGTGTTGCCAACCAGGTAAGATCTCCCTAATTTTGGTCCATTAATCTGGAGAGTCTGTTTGACAGATTTTATTAGCTCCTCCTTCTCCAGCACCAGTGTGATGAAGGTCAAACTGATAAAGGTCAAAGTCTCAGGTCTAAACCAACAGACATGCCCCCCAGTTACAATGATAATATCAACTATGTGGTGTGGCCCAAACCTTCAAGTTTACGAAGTTTCCTATCCTCGTGGACTTTTAAGGGCTCAGTGGAGCAGATCCATCCTCATTACTGGAGACCTCTGCCAGATACAGGTTTTCAGCCACTCAGGCCCAACAATATAAAATTTTTATAGCAGAGTTTATAAATTCATATTCTTATATATGGTACTTTTTATCATATGTAATTTATATTTTTGAAATAAATCGTTGTATAACTATTGATTTCTTTTTTAATTCTAAGAATATTTTAATATTATAATAATACTAAAATGTAGCAACAGAATACAAATAGAATTTAATATCTTATAATAATTTCCTTTGTCCAGGAGTAACATTCATTCTAACAATGTACTTTTCATATTCATTTATTTTTTCTTTTTTTAAATACTTCAATTTAAAATATTTATTTTATTATTTATTTAAATTATTTTTTCTTTTTTATTGGAGGCTAATTATTTTGCAATATTATATTAGTTGGTTTTGCCATACATTGACATGAATCCGCCCCGGGTGTACCTACGTTCCCCTTCCTGAACCCCCCTCCCACCTCCCTCCTCCCCTCAATTGGATGCTGATTACTTTACAATATTATAGTGGTTTTTGTCATACATTGATATGAATCAGTCATGGGTGTACATGTGTTCCCCATCCTGAAACCCCCTCCCACATCCCTCCCCATCCCATCCCTCTGGTTCATCCAAGTGCACTAGCCCTGAGCAACCTGTCTCATGCATCGAACCTGGACTGGTGATCTGTTTCACATATGATAATACACATGTTTCAGTGCTCTTCTCTCAAATCATTCCACCCTCACCTTCTCCCAGAGAGTCCAAAAGACTGTTCTATACATCTGTGTCTCTTTTGCTGTCTCACATATAGGGTTATCATTACCATCTTTCTAAGTTCCTTATATAAGCATTAGTGTACTGTATTGGTGTTTTTCTTTCTGGCTTACTTCACTCTGTATAATAGGCTCCAGTTTCATCTACCTCATTAGAACTGATTCAAATGTATTCTTTTTAATGGCTGAGTAATATTCCATTGTGTATATGTACCACAGCTTTCTTATCCATTTGTCTGCTGATGGACATCTAGGTTGTTTCCATGTCCTGGCTATTATAAGTGCTGCAATGAACATTGGGGTACATGGGTCTCTTTCAGTTCTGGTTTCCTCAGTGTGTATGCTCAGCAGTGGAATTGCTGGGTCATATGGCAGTTCTATTTCCATTTTTTAAGGAATCTCCATACTGTTCTCCATAGTGTCTGTACTAGTTTGCATTCCCACCAACAGTGTAAGAAGGTTCCCTTTTCTCCACAGCCTCTCCAGCATTGTTTGTAGACTTTTGGATAGCAGCCATTCTGACTGGTGTGAGATGGTACCTCATTGTGGTTTTGATTTGCATTTTTCTGATAATGAGTGATGTTGAGCATCTTTTCATGTGTTTGTGTGTATGTCTTCTTTTACCATTGTATCAACTCTTTGTATTCTAATGTTTCAGTCAGTTTGCAATGCCTACTGATATATAGTCATGATTATCAACATACCCACAAAATAATCTTGAGTATTTTCTACTGTTTATATGCCTCAATACCTATTTTTGTCTACTTCAGTTTATTTCAACTTCTAAGAATACTGTTAAATATTTAGTGATAATTTTTATATTGGTAACATATATGAGAATATACTTGCGACTTCAGCAGGTATAACAAATTTAACCTGACAGAAAATGGAATAAGTGTTTGTAGGAATTACAAAATTATTGTGAGCAGAATATATGAGAAGTGGAAAAAACTATGACAAGTCCTTATGCATTTCTATATTAATAATTCAGAAAACAAATATTTTTCTAGAAAAACTTTGGATTTTACTTTGAAAACAAGAAGAAAAGATGAATTCAACCAGGATAATCATTGAAAGAACAAACAGAACAAAGTAGAAAATACTAACAAGACCTTTGTCAATAAAAATTCCTCCCAAACATTTATTTAGTTTCATATTTGTTGTTTACTATTAGCACTACTCTGTCCCCAAATTTTCGATTCTACTTTTAGGAACCACTCACCATTAATTTCATTTTAAGTTATTTTAGTGGAGTTCACCCTTCCCCACACACTAAGAGTACGAATGCAAAGGCTCCATTGATCAATCCTTTATCCCCCTTCCCAAAATATTTGAAGTAGAGGTGAGCTCATAGCCCATCTGGAGTTAGCGTGAGGAGGGTTTTTTTTTGAGATTTCTGAAGCGATGAGGTCTTCTCCCTTTGCTAAAGTCAGGCTGCATAGGCTAGAGTGGAGTTTCTCATACTTCCTCTGTATTAGAATTGTCAAGGTAGCTTTGAAAATTTTTGTTTCCTAGTTCCTCCCTCATTTCAAAGTGAACAGAGTCTCTGGTTGTAAAACCAGTGTTTCAGGTGTTTTCAAAGAATCACCTGGGGATTCCATTTAGTAGAAAATTTAGAAAACCAGTGATCCAGGGAAGAGTGTTCTCAAACTTGGGCAGACAGTCCCTGGCAGGTTTGTTAAACTGGCTTGGTTGGCCCAATCTCACCCTGTGAATTTGTTTAGGTAGGTTTTCTCTAGGTTAGATTGAGAATTTGCGTCTCCACCCACCGTTCAGCTGAGGCTGATCAAGGATCACAGTTTGAGAATAACTACTCTATGGCAAGATTTGGGTATGCCATTGAGAAGGGTGCTCTACTTTTGAAAAGAGAGAAGTATGAAAAAAATATGTTTTTAGGTTAAAATTTTCAGGTTACTGATCCCTACTGGATTGTCTGATTGGGTGGAACCCCTGAGAATATACTTTCTGAGAAGATTCCAGGCCATGGCACTAATGGTTTCAGGATCACCTCTTGAGAACTACTGCTCTTGCCCAACATCTTGAGGCTACAGTTTGTTTAATATAATTAATAAGAACTTCTATGTTATATGCCAAGATTTATACTAAGGCTTTGTGTCTGGTATCTCATTTCAGTTCACTTTCATGGAGAACACTGAAGTATCTCATCACCAAAAATATAGTGGTGATCAGAATTAAACTGCCTTCTGAAGTCTCCACGCCAAGAGGTGGCAGAACTCAGTTTGGAACCTAGAAAAGCAAGACCCCAAATCTGTGCTCTTAAGCACAAGGGAGGAGGAGGTTTCACACCAGATGAAGGTGCCTACCCCGTGTCCTTCTTGGCAGGTAAACTCTTTCTTGATGGTAAGTCACAGGCCATAGCAGTGTGTAGCCACTACTGCTTTGTGGTTTCCCTAGGCCCACTTCTTCATCTCTTAGAGAGGATGTATCTACCTATATTGCCTATAGGTAAAGGTGGTATGAGTGAAGATATTGGGGGCCAAACATATCCCTGAAAACCTGCATTGAACTGGATGATGAAAACAGCAGTTTGTCTTCCATGAGAATTTGTTGGAGATGGCAAAGTCTGAATCCATATCTCCCAAGTACCTCTATAGTGGCGGGTGATCTTGCAAAAGAACTGGGCCAAAACTGGTTCTGCAGGCATTAACCTGTCACTCTACTTCACAGTATAAAAGAGTTGAGGTGAAAGACGGTGCAAAGACTTGGCACCCTGACAAGACATTTTCTCCACACACATTAGAGGAGAAAGATAGCTTTCCCAATGTTTCAGGCCAAGTGCAGGGGACCTCAGAAATTTTGCCCTCATCCAGGCCAGCTCAGCAGTAAACTCATTACAGACACAGTGAGTGGTCTTCAAACCTCTAAAAGAAAAGAGGCTCCCTAAGAAAGTCTGCTCATCCCAAGATAGCTGTTTGGTTGCTTGGTTCAAAATATGACTAGAGATGATCTATTGTTAAAAGTATTCTCTGAAAATAACAAGGTAAAGAAAGCTGAAGTAACTAACAGTTGTGGCTCTTTCTGCATGCACACTTTAGGCTCCCAGAATTATGGGACAAAGTGATACTGGCTGATCTGGAGACTCTAAAACTTCGGTGGTCAACAGAGGATCCTCTTGTGTCAAAAAGCACAGTGTTATCCCACATGCAGTCATTGAGGCTCTCAAGTGTTAGCATGCAATATAATCACCGGGGAGGTGGTTCAAACTTAGCTGCTGGACACCTCCTCTGTGCCCAGAGTTTCTGACTTAGTCCATGTGGAGTGGCGTCTTGGATTTTGTATTTCTAACAAGTAGCATAGGTGATGGAGAATGAAATGGCAACCCACTCCAGTGTTCTTGCTTGGAGAATCCCAGGGACGGGGGAGCCTGGTGGGCTTCCATCTATGGGGTCACACAGAGTCGGACACGACTGAAGTGACTTAGCAGCAGCAGCATAGGTGATGTTGGTGTTGTGGTTTGGGGAACCACTCATTTAACATCTAGGGCTACTATTCGAAGGAAGGTATTCTGAGAATTAAGCCAACATGGATAAATTGGGACCCTAGATATTCTTGATGATGTGGTCTGAGTGCCTATTGGCAAGAATGCCAGAATAGCAGGAATCTCACCATTTTTCTTTTAATTTAAATGAAATAAAATAATTCCATTTCAATGAAAACATCCAAAGCAAGGTAGAATTTTAAATGATAACCTAGTTTAAATGTGTATATTCATTTAGCTAAATTAAATTTGTCATTTAGTTAATAAATTGATCCTATAACCAAAAGAATACCCCCAAATCTGTAATGAGTTGCAATTACAGAGTCCCTTAGGAACTGTTGTAATTTTGTTTCGTGAAAAAAAATGTTGGAAATACTGCAGACTACTGCAAAATTAAGTTTCAGAATTTTGCAGAAGAAAAATAACTTTGCCTATTCAAAATGATTCTTATTGAATCATATAATTAATTCCTCAAAGCTAATATTTATCAGTGATACATACATTAATTTGTAGAGTTAAAGTAAATTGATTTAATTAAAGTACTATATTTGAAGGCTAAAATATTTAAAGATTTTTTAAATATGAAATAGCATTTGAATACTAAGTTAAAAGAGACTCATATTTACATAATATGTTGAACATTTTATCATGGTGAAATTCTTTCTGAATGTATGTAGTGTTCAAAATAATGTTTTTCATCTTCATATTCTGAAATAATGGACACAGCATTATTCTTAAAACCGTTTTTGGTATACCTTTATATCTGGTCAATGGTTTTAGGAAACTATACCTTTGCAATGCAGGCCTTTGCAAATTGACCATTCGTTTAATGACTCATTTGGAAAATTCACTTTAGGTAGGTTGGTTTTTAGCAAATTGAGCTAAACATGGACTCTTGGACATCATTAGCTTTAACTGCTCAGAATTATTCCTGTTGTTTTGGAGAACTGCATTGCAGCTTTCCTTTGGAGAATTGCCCTTCCTACAACTGGAATTGATAAAGTTCATGTGAAATTCTTTCCTCAGCTACACTGAGTTTGTATAAACTAAGCTAATAAAAGGGTATGCTATTCAAGTAAGCAATGAATGGATTGACATTGGCTTCATTGATTAATAAGCTCTTTTTTAAAAAAAAAAGTTGGAATTCTGACACTATTAATACAGTAGAAAAATCTCTTCTAAATCTATTGCTTTACTCTCTTTCAGAACATGGATTCTTCTTTGCTACTGACCTATTCTGTAGACATTCCAATACTTTCAGGTAAGTCACAGTGACGTCACTTCATTTTCCCACCAGTGATGTGTGCAAACATGCGTGATTTTAGTGAAGATAATCCCATCCCCAGCTCCACTGTGGTTACATAAACCAAATTGGTCAAAACAAGCACATGCTGTTATTGGCTTTGTTGATATATAACCTTGTTTTCTTTGGAATCCTAACTCTATAATTACAGTCCCTAAAATCTTCCTGCAATACAGGAGCCTTGGGTTCAATCCTTGGATCAGGAAGATCCCCTGGAGAAGGAAATGGCAACCAACTCCAGTATTCTTGCCTGGAGAATTCCGTGGATGCAGGAGCCTGGTGGGCTATAGTCCATGGAGTTGTTGAGTCAGGCACAATTTAGCGACTAAATGACAACAAAACCTTGTTTTCTTTGGAATCCTAACTATAATTACAGTCACTAAAATCCCCCTGCAATGCAGGAGATGTGGGTTGGATCCCTAGTTTGGGAAGATCCCCTGGACAAAGAAATGGAAACCCACCTCAGTATTCTTGAATGGGAAATTCCATGGCTGCAGGAGCCTGGTGGGCTACAGTCCATGGGACTGCAAAGAGTCAGACATTACTTAGCTACTAAACAAAAACCTTTTTTTCTTTGAAATCCTAACTATAATTTACAGTCACTGTATGACAAGTAAACCAGCTGTCTTGCTTTCTGCTGGCAGGTTGATACCTTACTACTGCTCTCATCAGTGATACTTCTGCTGCTGTTTTTCTTATGTGGCATAATGAAATAAATATGGGGTCAAGGTACCCTGGCATAATGCCTTTGGACAAAGATTTGGTCAGATCTTTGTTCAGGGCTCTAGGTTACTAGGGGATGTAGGCAAGATCCCCTCCAACAACCAATCAGCACTTCATTTCTGTGTGTTGGTTAAAAAATATTTTAGAGGGACTTCCTTGGTGGTCCAGTGGCTTAGACTCCATATTCTCAGTGCAGTGGGCCCAGATGTGATTCCTGGTCAGGGAACTAGATCCTACATGCCACAACTAAGAGTTCACATAGGGCAACTAAAAATGGCACAGCCAAGTAAATAAATGTAAATATATATATATATATATATATATATATATTTGTTTGGACATATTCTGAACCCATCAGGAACCTGGAACAAATAAAATATTATATTTGATATGCTGTTATTTGTGTTTTCTATTTTATATACATAGAATAATTTTGACTGATAAAATCTTTAATATCAATAAAATTAATTTGAATCACTTATGTGGTTTTGTGACTATACAATCACAAACTACTATTTACATTAGCAAATTCTGTTTTATGTAAAACTGAATGTTACATGTGATAAAAAAAGTTAATATATTGGATTTAATAAAATTAAAATATTTCAAAGGTACCATCAAGAAAGTGGAAAGAAAACTCACAGACTGGAAGAAAATACTGGTCATAATCCACACTTTTAAATTGTTTTTTCCATTCATAAAAGATATGTTAACCTGGGTTGTTATGGACTGAATTGTATCCCCACAAAATTCACATGTTGAAGACCTCACCTTCAAGGTGACTGTATTTGGAGACAGAGCTTTTAAGGAGATAATTAAGGTTAAATGAGATCATAAGGGTGGGGCCATGATCTGATAGGATCATTGTCCTTAATAGATGATGAGGAGATGCCAAAGATCTTTCTCTATCCACATGTGCACAGAGGAAATTTCATATGAAGAGATAATGAGAAGGAAGAAATCTGCAAGCCAGGAAGAGATGCTTGACCAGAGATCAACCCTGCTGGCTCCTGGATTTTGGACTTCCAGCCTCCAGAACTGTGAGAAAATAAATTTCTCTAATTTACCCTGTCTGTCCTATTTTGTTATGGCAGCCTGAGCAAACTATGCATGGGACAGTGCTTGATACCAGCTGACAAAATAGAAAATCATCGATTTAGCCCACCCCAACACTAATGTTTTAAATTCTTGTGAATTTTTCCTGCTAATCATAGACTTTTTGCTCCATCATGCTAGTGCTTCCATAGTAAAGGCCACTTTTACTCCTCTGCCTTACTAAGATATTGACATCTGCTCTCCTCCACTGATCTTACTGTTAATTCACCCAAGTAAGCCAAACACATTTCTCAACTGTAGTTTTAGTCATCCATTTTAAATGAAAATCTGATCATATCAATACACTGTTTCCAATTTATAGACCAGTTTAGATTTATTATCTGCCTTTTCTCAACTCTCTAAATATATCTGCACCATCGCCTTATGGGGCTTATCTTTATTAAATGAAACAAGTACAGAATTCAAATGAACAATTGTTAATGCTATAAGGAGTGGTGGTAAGATTTGCAGAATATAAATCAGAATAGCTATGGAATTTCAGAGCTAAACAGTTTCAATAGAAGAAAGCTCAAGATGTTCATACACAATATGTGAAAAGGGTTTCTAGATTTTTTTTTTTCTGTAACCTTCTTCAGGCAAGAGATGTTTCTTAGTCATATCCACATCGCTGGCTTGTCAGATGTCTATCTCAATAAAGGCTCTTACTAATAAAGATTAAGGATCTGACATTTCCACTAGGAAGACACCCAGAAAAGTCAAGAGTATAGCTAAGAGAGGAGTAAAAAGGCTGACTCCATCCTTCACAAAAGAATGAAGACTTGTTCTCTCTAGGCTCATAACTTCAACAAGTTGATTTTCATGAATACATATTTTTTCAATTCCTATATTCCCATTTGAGTGTTTTGACATTTTTTCCACTTATTTTTGCTTTTATTAACAGTTATGGTTCTCTTTCCTCAGATAATAACCCCTGGCTGAGTGGGACTGTTGGTGTTCAGTTGCTCAATCATGTCTGACTCTGTGACCCCATGGACTGCAGCACGCCAGGCTTCCCTGTCCTTCACTATCTCCCGGAGTTTGCTCAAAAACAAGTCCATCGAGTCGGTGATGCCATCAAACCATCTCATCCTCCGTTGTCTCCTCCTTCTGCCCTCAATCTTTCTCAGCATCAGAGTCCTTTCCAGTGAGCCGGCTCTTCACATCAGGTGGCCAGAGTATTGGAGCTTCAGCTTCAGCATCAGTCCTTCCAGTGAATATTCAGGGTTGATTTCCTTGAGGATTGACTGGTTTGATATCCTTGGTGCCCAAGGGACTCTCAAAAGTCATTTTCTTGCACCACGGTTTGAAAGCATCAGTTCTTTGGCTCAGCCTTTTTTATGGTCCAACTCTCAAATCTGCACATGACTACTGGAAAAACCATAGCTTTGACTGTATGGACTTTTGTCAGCAAAGTGATATCTCTGCTTTTTATTATGCTGTCTAGGTTTGTCATAGCTTTTCTTCCAAGGAGCAAGCATCTTTTAATTTCATGGCTACAGTCATCATCTGCAGTGATTTTGCAGTCTAGGAAAAGGTGGGTGGGACTAGTGGGACGTAATCTCTTCCTTTAGAGTTTAACACTTAATAGATGGTTATTGCATGTTTACTGAATAAAAATCACAGTGACATTTTTGACCATTTGTATTACATCACAAGTAAAGATTTATGTTTCAGTCACCATGGACATGGTTTTTTTGAAATTGTCTAACATGATTTTTACCATGTCTAAAACAGACAAGTGATTAGTATCTAAATTATTTAAGAAACAGCTAGAAATATAAACACATAATCTCTAATAGATAAGTGAGCAATTTACAAAACAGGAAATCCAAAATGTGAAAATAGCATTGGCAGAGTTGCTCAAAGTACACAATTCATCCCCAGAATGTTAATTGAAACAACAGAGTTAATCGGAATTTATAATAATAACAAATGGGTAGCATTTTAACAGCTAGAAAATGCCAGGTTTAAGTGAGGATGAGGATGTATTGTCCTACTGGTACACATTCTGTGGAGCAATCAGGCAGTACATTATCAAGCTAAATGTATGTGACCTATGATCTACCCATTCTACTACGCATATTTCCTAGGGAAGTCCTTCTGTAGGTCTGTGAGGAAAGAGGCAGGATGATGTACATTGCGTCATTAGACCTTGCCTGGACTGCTCTTCTGAAGATATCCCCATGGTTTATCCTCTCTTCTTTTAGGTTTTAAGTCAAATGGATCTTCTCAGTGAGAGTTTGTTTGACCAGTTTATTAATTTGAGGATCTTTATCTCATTCCTCAAAAATCCTTATCCATCTCCCTTGTCTTGTTTTACTCCATATATTTTCCAACACATGGAATATGCTTTGCTTATTTACTTTTTACATAGCCTCGTTATAATCTAAGCAACATTTGTTGTTGCTAGATCTCTAGTAGTGCAAGGAGTGCTTGACACATGATAGGTGCTCAATAATTTTTTGTTGACCAAATGAATTCAGTCCTAAGAATCTTAAGAATTCAAATACAGATGTGATGTTGCACCTTTCCCAGAAGAGGCAGTTTATCTGAGTCTTGAGGTAAACAGGTCAAAGCATGAGCTTATCCTGACTTTATTTTCCCCTGTGCCCTATAACAGAGATAAAGGGAAATGGAAAGCTACTCCAGATTGGTTGTAAAGATTCAGAAGAAAAGTGTTTGTTCACATTCAGGTCTCATAGTCTATTAAATCTCTTTCAATTATTACCATTTAAGAGAGTACCTAAACTCAGTGTTTTTAAAAAAGCAAGTTTTTACTGGTTGCTTTTTTTGCCAGAGAAAGCCAACATCTGGCAAACAGGGGTCTGTAATTAACTACCATAGTGATTGTTCTATCCCCCACAGTCCATACTCATGTGCCACTCTCTGAGTCACACTCACAGAGAGAAGTGGACAAGAAAAATTCCCTCAATGGGAGTAAGAGGGTGTGTACTAAAAGTTCTCTTCACTTACAACCATTACCATTCTTATTCATAAAGAAATGATACATGCTTGGAGCCAGTAACCACTATATGCTAATTCCTCTTTACTGTTTTTCTAAATAAAATATACTTTAAAAAATTACTGTTATCCCATTTTTTCCCCTGCAATCATATTTCAGGTGTGTTGAGGTGATTAAATTGGTTATTTTTTACATAGGCTTCATCTCATTGCTAAACTGTATTTATAGAATGATCTAATTATTAGAGTCTAATACAGCAACAACTCTTTTAAGAACTTCCTATTTCAATAGATCTCTAGACTTTTCTTATAAAGAAAGGAACAATTTTGGTCACCTCTTATCACATCAGCATTAGGCAGGGTTACCTCAAAATAGGTTAAAGCTAACCTATTTAAAGCTATTAAAAGGTCTGATTGAATTTACTGAAGGGTTTATATAAGAGGTAAGGACAGGGTTAAGGGAACCAAACAGAAGTGCTGGAACCCTAAGAAAACCACAAGCCACAGTGGGAATCCTTTTACTTCCCCTAATACTGGGAGGCAGGGGGAGGAAAAGGTGATTCAGGAGCCTTTCATAGGATCAGGAAGAAATATATGCAGGAAGATAGGGTTTTAGAGGAATAAAAGTAGCTAAAACCCAAACTGCAATAGCATGTACTACCAAAACTGCCTGTAACTCACTGCAGACACACAAGCTCTGTTTCTAAACAAACAGAGAACAGGGTGAGCTCCAGCAGGTTCTGCCCCCAGAATTCCCTTCCCAATGGTTTAGCAAGGCTCTCCCTCAGTGAGGCTGTAATGTAGGAACCTTGTGCTTCCAGCTGCTTCCAGCACACAGGCAAACTCATTCACAAGTCAGATCCATGCTTTATCTGACTCCTGTCTGCAGGAATGCCCCCCTGGAAGCCAGAGACATGGGTTGGAGGGAGAGGTCGCTAAGCCAGAGTAGTGGGGACATTAAGAGCCCCATACTCCTCTTAGTTACTTCTATTGAAGCTGCTTGGATCCGGTATCCTGTTTCATTTTCCTTTAAAGAAATGGAATACTCACGTATAAATTCAAACGTATGAGAATATGGGTCAGATAGCACATAATCTACAATGGGAAGCTGAGCCCACCTGGGCACTTGATTGTCTATACTCGGTTATTCATTCTCGATTGAGGTCTAGAGCCGATTAAGACTTGATGGTCAACTGCGGCTGGAGGAGGTCATCAAGAGGATGTGACCTCTGGTTGACTCTCCAGGTGTAGCCTGGCAGTCAGAGGCTCCGCCCCTTTTGGTGGCAGTGGGCAGTGTACTCCGCATGCTGCTCCCAACAACTAGAGCTATTGCAAGGCGCAGCCCTGGGAGAGTCGGCTATGTTGAGACCGTCTGGATTTGCGGCTGAACCCCATTAATGCGGCCACAGAAGCTTCTAGAATGCTGGAGGGCAGGCGTGGAGATCTCATTATGCGGCACCCAAGACAAGCGTAGGGGGTAAGTTCCTTTGCTACTTAGACCTGCCGCCTACCAATCTGGAGTGGCCGTCTCTTTCTTCAGTCTCCCTGGCCTCCTGGTATGGGGCTGTTTTGCAAACCAACAACGTGGTCAAGTTTTCGGCAGAATATAGTATAACCCTCCTCCAACAGACGGGGTGTCTGACTTTTGTTGTGGTTTGCCTACATGCCACAGACACTTGGAAGTATCCTGAGGTCACATGCCAAGGCGTTCTGAATGCCAGCCTGAGCTGACTGTAGAACTCTCTCTTATTTTTAGCCTTACTCAAAACCAGCTGGCTTCTGAGTTACCTAAATTCATCAGAAAAGCAATCATGAACGTGGAATGTATGGCTGCAGAGTTGTAAGAACTACACTGCTTGCTTCATTGTGGAAAGTTTCAGTTGCTGGAACTTGTTTCTCACTTTAGAGGGACTATCCCCATGTGCCATAGATTAATGGATGCCTAGTAACTTCAGTGATGTGGCCGATAGGTCTATATTTTGGCATCTAGGGTGCTGGCTACCTCTTTGTGAAAAGATTCAGGTAGCAAGATCAGTGTAATGGGCCAGAGAGATGTGAGTAAAACCACAACGGTTTGTATTTTAAACAAGGCGGTGATGCTGTCCTTAGAGAAAACAAGGAACTCGGACTGCTGCCCCAGGGAAAAGCAAACTTCTGATTTGCTGTACTGATATGTATTGAGAAGAGAGTGTTTGCTAGGTTAGCTCTGTATTAGGTGTCAGTGTCGAGATGCCCCAGCACTGTGAAACAGGCCAGTTAAATGAGATTCCTGATGCTACACCTTTTAAGTTTTTGCAGGGGGCACCAATCTCTAAGGGGCTTCCCAGATGGCTCAGTGGTAAAGAATCCACCTGCAGTGCAGCAGACACATGAGATGCAGTTTCCATCCCTAGGTCGGGATGATCCCCTGGAGGAGGAGATGGCAACCCACTTCAGTATACTTGCCTGGAGAATCCCATGGACAAAAGAGCCTGGTGGACTACCATCCTTGGGGTCGCAAAAAGTTGGGCACACCTGAGCACATGACACATACATGTGGCACTAATCTTTGAAATCCTCTAATGTGGTAACGTGTTGGCTGACTGTTTTGGAAGACAGACACAGTTCCACAGTCATCAAATTGGCCCTTCTTTTCTTAATAGTTCTCATTTCAGGCATCCAGGAAGCAATGTGAGGTTTCTCCTAGATACTTCATAAATCTTTGCCAATATCTCTTCAGTAACTAAGGAAATAAGCACAGACTAAGTCTGTGGTCTGTCTGAACCCACTGTTAGGTGGACGTAGCCCGAGATTCATTCTATATGTGATTTCCCTGAGTCTGCACTTTGATCAGTGGATCAAGTTGGCGTTACAACTCCCCAGGAATTAGTGACAGTTCATACCTAACATCTAATAGTTTGCTAAAGTTTAGAGTGTTTTATTTTCCCTAGTGCCCATACATCCTAGGAAATGGCTGTCATTCCCTCTAGGAAGAGGCTTGGAGGAGTCACTGCAGTCAATCCTGGCTGCATTGCACAGTCACCATTCAATATGACTTGGGCTCCCAATCAGTCAAGGCACTCTGGGTCTTTGAACTTGACTTGAATGTAGGATCTGGGTAAATTTACCCATTAGGGTGATACATCAGGCTTCCACTTGCTCTACCAAGAATTTGAAATATTGTAGAAGGCTAGCCTGAAACAACATTCCACTAACCATTCCACTGGAATTTAGGATCCGGTAGTGTTTTATCTTTATTTAGGAAACCTGAAATTGTCCTTGCTTCTTAAATCTACTGAATTACTAAATATCTTTCAGTTGTATGAAGTACTGCTTTACTTTTATGGTTCAGTTCCATCATTTCAATGGGAAGGAGGGAGAAGGACCACCATGCAATAATTTTATTGATGACTATTTATTCATTTGCCAACAAATATTTATTGAATATCTACTACCTGCCAGACATTGTTCTAGGTACTGGAAATGAAGCAGTGAGTAAATCAGGAAAAATACTCCTGCCTTCATATGCAGCTTGCATACTGGTATGTGAAGACCAACAGTAACTAAGATAAATAGGTCAAAATATAGTGTATATTAGATGATAACAATACAAAGTAAAACAAAATACAGAAGGGGAATAGAAGTGGTGAGAGAGGAGAGCTTGTACACTTGCAGTTTTGAATACGTTGGCCAGATATGTCCTTCCTGTGAAGGTGACATTTCATTGAAGACCTGAAGGAGGTACGAGAGTGAACTCTAGGCATCTGGGGTCAGAATAGTAGGGACAGAGAAAAGAGCAAGTGTGTCTACACCTCAAGGAGGGAACATGCCAGGCATGTTTGAGAAACTGGGAAGACTAGTAAATGATGCATAAATAATTGAAGAAATATCTATTTAAGTATTCAGTTCAGTTCAGTCGCTCAGTCATGTCCGACTCTACGCGACCCCATGAATCAGAGCACGCCAGGCCTCCCTGTCCATCACCAACTCCCAGAGTTCACTCAAACTCATGTCCATCGAGTCGGTGATGCCATCCAGCCATCTCATTCTCTGTCGTCCCCTTCTCCTCCCGTCCCCAACCTTTCCCAGCATCAGAGTCTTTTCCAGTGAGTCAGCTCTTCGCATCAGGTGGCCAAAGTATTGCAGTTTCAGCTTTAGCATCAGTCCTTCCAATGAACACCCAGGATTGATCTCCTCTAGAATGGACTGGTTGGATCTCCTTGCAGTCCAAGGGACTCTCAAGAGTCTTCTCCAACACCACAGTTCAAAAGCACTAGTGGTAAAGATGCTGCCTGTCAATGCAGGAGATGCAGTTTCGATCCCTGGGTTGGAAAGATCCCGTGGAGTAGGAAATGGCAAACCACCCCAGTATTCTTGCCTGGAAAATGCCATGGACAGAGGAGCCTGGCAGCGTAGAGTCCATGAGGTTGCAAAGGGTCGGACACGACTGAGCACACACAGAGTCATATCCTGTTACAGATCAGGGGTCACAAAGTACAGTTACGTTTGGCCAACTTTGTAACTATTCCTTTGTAGCATTCAACATTCCCTTGTTGCTTTCAAACAGTTATGAGAAACTTGTTTGATTGCTACAAAGGAATAGTTACAAAGTAGGCCAAACGTAACTGTACTTTGTGACTCCTGATCTGTAACAGGATATGACTCTGTGTGTGCTCAGTCGTGTCCGACCCTTTGCAACCTCATGGACTCTACGCTGCCAGGCTCCTCTGTCCATGGCATTTTCCAGGCAAGAATACTGGGGTGGTTTGCCATTTCCTACTCCACGGAATCTTTCCAACCCAGGGATCGAAACTGCATCTCCTGCATTGACAGGCAGCATCTTTACCACTAGTGCCACCTGGGAGGCCCTATAACACAATATATCATTTTGAAATAAAATGTAAAGCAGCAAGAAAAGTCACCAAAATGTTTTCTCTGAGTTGTGGGCCTTGAGTTAGAAAGATTTTCCTCCTTCTCCTTTTCTGTACTGTCTAGTGTCTACAGTTTTGCTTTGCTTTCTCTAAAGGAACTAGAATACAGGCCTACCTCATTTAATTGTGCTTTGCTTTGTTTTGCTTCACAGATACTGCCTTTAAAAAAAATAAGTTTAAGATTTGAGGCAGCTTAGCATGGAGTGTCTTTTGGTACCATTTTTCTAATAACATTTGCTGCCTTTGTGTCTCTGTATCACATTTTAGTAATTCATATGATATTCCAAATTTTTTCATTGCTATTATGTTTGTTATGGTGACCTGTGATTGTGATTTGATGTTACTGTGACTTGGTGAAGATTCAGATGATGGCCCACACTTTTTATCAATAAAGCATTTCTTAAGGTGTGTACATTTTTAAAGACATATTGCTATTGCACATTTAGTACAATACAGTATAGTGTAAACATAACTTTTTTTGTGTTGGGAAACCAAAACATTCATGTAACTTTATTGCAACACTCGATTTACTGTAGTGGTTTGGAACCACAGTATTTCCAGGATCTGCCTCTATAACAGTTAAGAGCTAAGGATTTGAATCAGACCTGAGTTGAAATGCTGGAGCTACTTGATCTACTGTTAAGCTGGCTAACTGTTCATATCTGTAAAATGGAGATAAGGATAATGACTTTATAGGTTTGTTTTAGGTACTAAAGGTGGTACTGTTTTTAAGGTGTTAATATAGTCCCTGATTGTCACAAATACTCAATGGTAACATCATAATCAGTCAAAAGTATGGCTACTGAAATTGGATACTTTTAAAAAGTTATTGGTATAATTCAAACAATAACTCAAACATGTTAAATGATACCTCTCATCACTCAACTTAAAACGGAGATCTTGGAGTAATTTCTACTCAAAACTCCCTTCATGGATATCACTATTATTGTTGTTATCGTATTTTTTTTTTTTACTTTACAATATTGTATTGGTTTTGCCATAAATTGACATGAATCCGCCCTGGGTGTACATGTGTTCCCTATCTTGAACCCTGCTCCTACCTCCCTCCCCATATCATCCCTCTGGGTCATCCCAGTGAACCAGACCCGAGCATCCTGTATCATGCATCAAACCTGGAATGGTGATTCATTTCACATATGATAATATACATGTTTCAATGCCATTCTCCCAAACCACCCCACCCTAGCCCTCTCTGACAGAGTCCAAAAGACTGTTGTATATATCTGTGTCTCTTTTGCTGTCTCGCATACAGGGTTATCATTACCATCTTTCTAAATTCCATATATATGCATTAGTATACTGTATTGGTGTTTTTCTTTCTGGCTTACTTCACTCTGTATAATAGGCTCCAGTTTCATCCACTTCATTAAAACTTATTCAAATGTATTATTTTTAATGGCTGAATAATACTCCATTGTGTATATGTACCAAAGCTTTCTTATCCATTCATCTGCAGATGGACATCTAGATTGCTTCCATGTCCTGGCTATTATAAACAGTGCTGCGATGAACATTGGGATACACATGTCTCTTTCATTTCTGGTTTCCTCAGTGTGTATGCCCAGGAGTGGGATTGCTGGGTCGTGTGGCAGTTCTATTTCCAGTTTTTTAAGGAATCGCCACACTGTTCTCCATAGTGGCTGTACTACTTTGCATTCCCACCAACAGTGTAAGAGGGTTCCCTTTTCTTCACAGCCTCTCCAGCATTTATTGCTTGCAGATTTTTGGATAGCAGCCATTCTGACTGGTGTGAAATGGTAGCTCATTGTGGTTTTGATTTGCATTTCTCTGATAATGAGTGATGTTGAGCATCTTTTCATGTGTTTGTTAGCCTTTTTTTGTCAGTTGCTTCATTTGCTATTCATTTCTCCCATTCTGAAGGCTGTCTTTTCACTTGCTTATAGTTTCCTTTGCTGTGCATAAACTTTTAAGTTTAATTAGGTCCCATTTGTTTATTTTTGCTTTTATTTCCAATATCCTGGGAGGTGGGTCATGGAAGATCCTGATGTGATTTATGTCAGAGAGTGTTTTGCCTATGTTCTCCTCTAGAAGTTTTATAGTTTCTGGTCTTACATTTAGCTCTTTAATCCTGAGTTTATTTTTGTGTATGGTGTTAGGGAGTGTTCTAGTTTCATTCTTTTACAAGTGGTTGACCAGTTTTCCCAGCACCACTTGTTAAAGAGATTGTCTTTTCTCCATTGAATATTCTTGGCTCCTTTGTCAAAGATAAGGTGTCCATAGGTACGTGGATTTATCTCTGGGCTTTCTATTTAGTTCCATTGATCTATATTTCTGTCTTTATGTCAGTACCATACTGTCTTGATGACTGTGGCTTTTTAGTAGAGCCTGAAGTCCGGCAGGTTGATTCCTCCAGTTCCATTCTTCTTTCTCATGATTGCTTTGGCTATTCGAGGTTTTTTGTATTTCCATATAAATTGTGAAATTATTTGTTCTAGCTCTGTGAAAAATACCTTTGGTAGCTTGATAGAGATTGCATTGAATCCATAGCTTACTTTGGGTAGTATACTCATTTTCACAATATTGATTCTTCCAATCCATGAACACGGTATATTTCTCCATCTATTAGTGTCCTCTTGATTTCTTTCACCAGTGTTTTATAGTTTTCCATATGTAGGTATTTTGTTTCTTTAGATAGATATATTCCTAAGTATTTTATTTTTTTCTTTGCAATGGTGAATGGAATTGTTTCCTTATTTTCTCTGTTTTCTCACTATTAGTGTATAGGAATGCAAGGTATTTCTGTGTGTTGATTTTATATCCTCCAACTTTACTATATTCATAGATTAGCTCTAGTAATTTTCTGGTAGAGTCTTTAGGGTTTTCTGTGTAGAGGATCATGTCATCTGCAAACAGTGAGAGTTTTGCTTCTTCTTTTCCAATCTGGATTCCTTTTATGTCTTTTTCTGCTCTGATTGCTGGAGCCAAAACTTCCAAAACTATGTTGAATAGTAGTGGTGAGAGTGGGCACCCTTGTCTTGTTCCTGACTTTAGGGGAAATGCTTTCAATTTTTCACCATTGAGGGTAATGTTTGCTGTGGGTTTGTCATAAATAGTTTTCATTATGTTGAGGTATATTCCTTCTATTCCCGCCTTCTGGAGGGTTTTTATCATATATGGATGTTGAATTTTGTCAAAGGCTTTCTCTGCATCTATTGAGATAATCATATGGTTTTTATTTTTCAGTTTGTTAATGTGTATTACACTGATTGATTTGCAGATGTTGAAGAATCCTTGTATCCCTGGGATAAAGCCCACATGGTCATGATATCTGATCTTTTTAATGTGTTGTTGGATTCTGATGGCTAGAATTTTAAGGATTTTTGCATCTATGTTCATCAGGTTTATTGGCCTGTAGTTCTCTTTTTTTTGTGGCATCTTTGTCAGGTTTTGGTATTAAGGTGATGGTGGCCTCATAGAATGAGTTTGGAAGTTTACCTTCCTCTGCAGTTTACTGGAAGAGTTTGAGTAGGATAGGTGTTATCTCCTCTCTAAATTTTTGGTAGAATTCAGCTGTGAAGCCGTCTAGACCTGGGCTTTTGTTTGCTGGAAGATTTCAGATTACAGTTTCAATTTCCGTGCTTGTGACGGGTCTGTCAAGATTTTCTATTTCTTCCTGGTTCAGTTTTGGAAAGTTGTACTTTTCTAAGAATTTGTCCATTTCTTCCAAGTTGTCCATTTTATTGGCATATAATTGCTGATAGTAGTCTCTTATGATCCTTTGTATTTCTGTGTTGTCTGTTGTGATCTCTCCATTTTCATTTCCAATTTTATTGGTTTGGTTTTTATCCGTTTGTTTCTTGATGAGTCTGGCTAGTGGTTTGTCAATTTTATTTACCCTCTCAAAGAACCAGCTTTTGACCTGTTGATTTTTGCTATGGTCTCTTTCGTTTCTTTTGCATTTATTTCTACCCTAATTTTATTTATTTATTTTTAATTAATTTATTTATTTTCATTGTTTATAATACCCAGGACATGGAAGCAACCTAGATGTCCTAATTTTTAAGATTTATTTCATTCTACTAACCCTGGTGTTCTTCATTTTTTCCTTTTCTAGTTGCTTTAGGTGTAGAGTTAGGTTATTTAGTTGACTTTTTTCTTATTTCTTGAGGTATGCCTGTGTTGCTATGAACCTTCCCCTTAGCACTGCTTTTACAGTGACCCAGAGGTTTTGGGTTGTTGTGTTTTCATTTTCATTCATTTCTATGCATATTTTGATTTCTTTTTTTTATTTCTTCTATGATTTGTTGGTTATTCAGCAGCATGTTGTTCAGCCTCCATATGTTGGAATTTTAAATAGTTTTTCTCCTGTAATTGAGACCTAATCTTACTGCATTGTGGTCAGGAAAGATGCTTAGAATGATTTCAATTTTTTAAAATTTACCAGGGGTAGATTTATGGCCCAAAATGTGATCTATCCTGGAGAAGGTTCCATGTTCGCTTGAGAAAAAGGTGAAATTCATTGTTTTGGGGTGAAATGTGTATAGATATCAATTAGGTCTAACTGGTCTATTGTATCATTTAAAGTTTGTGTTTCCTTGTTAATTTTTTCTGTTTAGTTGATCTATCCATAGGTGTGAGTGGGGTATTAAAGTCTCCCACTTTTTCTTGGATTGATCCTTTGATCATTATGTAGTGTCCTTCTTTGTCTCTTTTCACAGCCTTTATTTTAAAGTCTATTTTATCTGATATGAGTATTGCTACTCCTGCTTTCTTTTGGTCTCTATTTGCGTGGAATATCTTTTTCCAGCCCTTCACTTTCAGTCTGTATGTGTCCCTTGTTTTGAGGTGGGTCTCTTGTAGACAACATATACAGGTGTCTTGTTTTTGTATCCATTCAGCCAGTCTTTTTCTTTTGGTTGGGGCATTCAACCCATTTACATTTAAGGTAATTATTGATAAGTATGATCCCATTGCCATTTACTTTATTGTTTTGTGTTAGAGTTTATACACCCTTTCTGTGTTTCCTGTCTAGAGAAGGTCCTTTAGCATTTGTTGGAGAGCTGGTTTGGTGATGCTGAATTCTCTCAGCTTTTGCATGTCTGTAAAGCTTTTGATTTCTCCTTCATATTTGAATGAGATCCTTGCTGGGTACAGTAATCTGGGCTGTAGGTTATTTTCTTTCATCACTTTAAGTATGTCTTGCCATTCCCTCCTGGCCTGAAGAGTTTCTATTGAAAGATCAGTTGCTATCCTTATGGGAATCCCCTTGTGTGTTATTTGTTGTTTTCCCCTTGCTGCTTTTAATATTTGTTCTTTGTGTTTGAACTTTGTTAATTTGATTAATATGTGTCTTGGGGTATTTCACCTTGGGTTTATCCTGTTTGGGACTCTCTGGGTTTCTTGGACTTGAGTGATTATTTCCTTCCCCATTTTAGGGAAGTTTTCAACTATTATCTCCTCAAGTATTTTGTCATGGTCTTTCTTTTTGTCTTCTTCTTCTGGGACTCCTATGATTAGAATGTTGGGGCATTTAACATTTTCCCAGAAGTCTCTGAGATTGTCCTCATTTCTTTTAATTCATTTTTCTTTTTTCCTCTTTGTTTCATTTATTTCTACCATTCTATCTTCTAGCTCACTTATCCTATCTTCTGCCTCCGTTATTCTACTGTTGGTTCCCTCCAGAGTGTTTTTGATCTCATCTATTGCATTATTCATCATATATTGACTCTTTTTTATTTCTTCTAGATCCTTGTTAAACCTTTCTTGCATCTTCTTGATCCTTGTCTCCAGGTTATTTATCTGTAACTCCAATTTGTTTTCAAGATTTTGGATCATTTTCATTATCATTATTCGGAATTCTTTATCAGGTAGATTCCCTATCTCTTCCTCTTTTGTTTGAGTTGGTGGGCATTCATCCTGTTCCTTTAGTTGCTGGGTATTTCTCTGCCTCTTCATCTTGCTTACGTTGCTGTGTTTGGGGTGGCCTTTCTGTCTTCTGGCAGTTTGTGGAGTTCTCTTTATTGTGGAGTTTCCTCTCTGTGGATGGGGTTGGACGGGTGGCTTGTCAAGGTTTCCTAGTTAAGGAAGCTTGTGTCGGTGTTCTGGTGGATGGAGCTGGATTTCTTCTCTCTGGAGTGCAATGAAGTGTCCAGTAATGAGTTATGAGATGTCAGTGGGTTTGGAGTGACTTTGGGCAGCCTGTATATTGAAGCTCAGGGCTATGTTCTTGTGTTGCTAGAGAATTTGCGTGGTATGTCTTGCTCTGGAACTTGTTGACCCTTGGATGGTGCTTGGTTTCAGTGTCCCTATGGAGGCGTTTGATGAGCTCCCATCGATTAATGTTCCCTGCAGTCAGGAGTTCTCTGGTGTTCTCAGTATTTAGACTTAAGCCTCCTGCCTCTGGTTTTCAGTCTTATTCTTGCAGTAGCCTCAAGACTTCTCCATCCATCACTTCCAAGGCGGTTCCCTCTGTTTTAGCTTCTTCTGTTTGCTGGTCTCTTCAGTGTCTAATTTCCGCCCTGACACAAGGGGGCGGTGGTGGACACTTTTAGGCTCACTTGTTCAGTCGTGCTGTGGGGAGGGAGGAATGCTGCAAATAAATAACCCTGGTGTCTGTGGGGAGTGCTCGCAGTGTCTCGGCCTCACTGGGTTTGCCCCCACTCATGGCGTGTGTGCTTTCCCTGTCTACAATGCTTAGGCTCTAGGTTGCTCTGCTGGGAACTGTCTGAGGTGGGCCCTGGGTTGCATGTGCTTCCCAGGTCTAATCTGCTCAGGTTCAGGTACTCAGGTACTCCACAAAGGTTCTGACTCGGTTGGGCCTGCGTTTTTTGCCCTTCCCCAGTCTGAGCAGCTCAGGTGACCAGGTGTTTGGCGAGTGCAGTCACTGCGACTTATCACCTCCCTGGTCCCTGCCGCTCGGTTTTCTGGGTGTACACTCGGTGCACCTTCTCAGGTGGATGTTGACCACCCAGAATCCCAAGAAGTCTTGGTTAGCAACGAAGCCTGCTTGCAGTTTGGTAGATGATGCCTCTCTGGGGCCACAATTGCCCCCTTCTGGCTCTGGCTGCCCTCCCATGCCTGTCTCAGCAGGGGATGGGCTGTCCGCAGTCGGTTAGCTCTATTCAGTCCTTTGTTCTGTGAGCAGGTCTGGTGGTGTCTTAGGTTAAGGCTTTTTGCCTTTTAACAGGGTAGCTCTTCCACAGTCTGCTTTGCTATCTCAAGTTAGCTCCCTCAGATTGCCCTCGGGGCATTCAGGCCTGGTCCTTACTGAAGCAATGCAGCCCCCGCTTGCTAGTGGCGGATGTGGGCATCTGCGCTGCTTCTCCACAGGGAGTTACCGTTGGGCGCATAATCTGTGGGTTTTGATTATTTATTTATTTTTCCTCCCGGTTATGTTGCCCTCTGAGGTTCCAAGGCTCGCCACAGACTCGCCAGTGAGAGTGTTTCCTGGTGTGTGGAAACTTCTCTCTTTTTTAAGCCTCCCTTCCCAGGACGGACCTCCATCCCTACCTCTTTTGTCTCTCTTTTTATCTTTTATATTATTTCCTACCTCCTTTTGAAGACAATGGGCTGCTTTTCTGGGTGCGTGATGTCCTCCGCCGGCACTCAGAAGTTTTTTTGTGGAACTAACTCAGCGTTCAAATGTTCTTTTGATGAATTTGTGGGGGAGAAAGTCATCTCCCTGTACTATTCCTCTGCCATCTTCATCCCTCCCCCCTGTTTTTTTTTTGTTGTTGTTGTTTGTTTGCTTGTTTTTTTCATCTGTGGTGAGAACACTGAGGATCTATTAATACTTTCTTTGCAAATTTTGAGTATATGATACAGTATGATTAACTATAGTCACCATGTTGGGCATTCAATCCCCAGGACTTACACATCTTTTTTTTTAAATTTATTTATTTTGATTGGAGGCTAATTACTTTACATTATTGTATTGGTTTTGCCATACATTGACATGAATCTGCCCCGGGTGTACATATGTTCCCCATCTTGAATCCCCCTCCCACCTCCCTCCCTATCCCATCCCTCTGATTCATCCCAGTACACCAGCCCCGAGCATCCTGTATCATGCATCAAACCTGGACTGGCAATTCGTTTCACATATGATAATATACATGTTTCAATGCCACATCTTACAGGTAACTGAAAGTTTGTTCTCTTTGACCAGTTTCTTTAACAGTTCAAACAAAATCCACCTTCTAGTTGATAAGTGTATAGATAAGAAAAGATGTTTATTATATTTACAAAAAATAGATTGTTTTTCTCACTTTAGAAGTGCTGCATGATTTTTATAGACTCTTTGGAACAAGTAGGACATCTGAGGAAAAATATGTCGAAGATAATCAATATAATATGTATATGTTTCTGTCCAATATTTTACAGTATGTATTTTAAAATTTTTTTCTTAATCTGAAAGATGTTTAAATTATGTAATTTGATTAATGTGAAATAACACTTTTGAAATGTCTTACTTTTTCATAATTTAAGCCAAATGTTCATGTCATTTTTTTAACTAAAAGAAGCATTTAAAGCGTTAAATAATACTTAAATTTAGGTTCCAATAAAATTGGAATCACATTTTATAATATGACCAGTTCTTCAAAACCTCCTCTTGTATAACACCAGACAAATCATGTTTCAAGATAAAGTTTAATTAAATGTGTTTTGTTAGAATTTTAATCTAATTTTTTTCATTTTCTTCTAAAAGAGTTTAAAATGTAAACATAAAAATGACACACTAACCAAGAGAAACTGTAATCATTCCCATTGTTTTAAAGTGTTTATTCCTAGCTCATGCAAGTCTGTCAGCATGTTTTCAATCTAATGTACCAAGGTCAAATGCACTCTGGAGATATTTCTTAATGGAATTTTCAGGCGAGTCAATGCTATTGTACAGTAGACTAAACAATTTGATGACCAGCACATTTAGAATATATATTATGTAATTTCAGAGAACTTTGGAAATGCAGAGGCTCCTTTTAATGCTAAGCAGTATCTTTGGCCATCCTTTCTGAAGAAATAGAAAAAAGAATTTTGCTGACTTCTTTCCAGTTAGACAAACTGCAGATGAATGGTGAGTGTAAATTTATTTCTTTCAGCTATTACATCAGTAGGCTAAAAGCCTGCACAAAAAATATTCAGATGGACAGTAAGGAAGGCAAGATAGAGCAGCTCGAAGTACTTGGCTGTCCTTAATTTGTTAACAATTATTCATGCATCAATATTATTAGATGATATTATGGAAGGTAAATCAGGTCTCATCCATTAACTAACTTATGAATATGACATTAAATTAGAAGAATTTTATTTTATGTTATTAAGTATGTATTAAAGCAGATTAAGCTATGAACTATATGTTAAATAATGCCATATTTTAAATAATGTTGCTGTGATCCATTTAAGTGTTATGGCAAGAATAATATTTATCAGAATAAAATTTGATGTTTACCAGAGTTATCAGTCTATTGTTGAAATAGTTTTCTTTCTTTTATTTGATCATGTTTACTGTGTTTCTCATATTTCTCCATTGTTTGGTCTAGTGTATCTTTTCTTACCTCACTTTTAATTCTTCTTGCTTTCCTAACACATAAATGGTGGTTTTAAAAGCAATCTCTCTATATTCCCAAAGTCTCTCCCTTGAATATCTTCATTTACTTATTTTACTTACCAGCTATATATAGATAATAACCAAATATTAGACTTTTATTCTAGACTTTCCAGTGGCCAATTTCTAAGTCCCCTCTCTTTCTTTCCCTTTCCACTTAGTTTACTATTAAGTTTCAAAATATCATCTGAAGTATCTCATCAGTTTCTTCTCTCCTCTTCAGTATCCATGGCTGTAGCCATAAACAAGATTGGTAAGAGCTATAGCTCTCCCCAGTGATAGCCAATAGAACTTTCTGCAGTATCTTTGTTGTCAGATATGGTAGCCATTAGGGGAGCTATTGAACACTTGAACTGTGGCTTATGCAATTGAAGAAGTGAAACTTTATTTAATTTTAATTGACATTAAATCTGTGCACATAAGGCTAGAAGCTACTGTATTGAACAGCACAGATATAGATTGGTGTCAGAAGTTCCAAGATAAAGACATCTGGACTTATCTTAAATCCAGGAAAGAGTACATATCACTCTGCTACTTAAAGACTTTCCATGTTTCCTCCTATGTTATTACATAGTTGGACTCCAAAGGCTCACATATAAGGTCCACATTAATCTCATTGCATAACACTTTTCTAGTTAAGTTTACATTAAACTTGTCCTTCTATACTCTAATCCATCCAAATTGAAATATCTTTGTTCTGAGTCCATGGCTTGTGCCTTCTCCACACTCATAATTTGACTCATATTGTATTCTCCTGTAGAAATTCTTTGCCCAAACTGTGTTTCCAAATCATCTTAATTGTTTTTTAAGAAAATTTCAAATGTATTTGGAATTTTAACAGCAGAATACATTTTGTAAAATTGCATATAATGAAACCATTTCTCCACCAGTTACATCAGTGGACCAGAGCCAGTTTATTTCAGAAGCCCCAGGGTGCCTTTGTCTCATTACCCCTGTTGTTTTCTCCTTCAGGGAACTGTCCTTAATAAACGTTATATTTCTTCTCCTGGTTAGTTTTTTTTTTTTAATTATTATTCAATTTATTTAAACTAAAAGAAAAAAATAAGTTCACCTATTTCTCTGACCAGACCTGCTACCTCTCTACTCCCAACCCTCATCTCTAGCAACCAGAGGCTCTGTTCTGTCTACAAGCTTGGTTTTTTGTTTGTTTTATTTTTAGGTGCTGTATATAAGAGAGATCATATGGTATTTGTCTTTCTCTGTCTGACTTATTTCACTTAGCATAATGCCCTCAAAGTCTATGCATGTTGCTGCAAATAGCAAGATTTCATTCTTTTTTATCACTGAGTAATATTCCTCTGTGTATCTATACCACAATTTCTTCATTCATTCATTGATGGACACTTAGTTTTTTTCCATATCTTGGCTGTTATAAATAATACTTCTGTGAACGTAGGGGTGCATATCTTTTTGAGTTAGTGTTTTCATTTTCTTCAGATAAAGACCCAGAAGTGGAATTGCTAGATTGTATTCTGGTTCTATTTTTATTTTTTTGAGGAAACTTCATACTGTTTCCTGTAGTGTTTCATCAATTTACATTCTTAGCAACAGTGTACAAGAGTACCCTTTTCTCCAATTTCTCTCCAACACTTGTTAATTCCTTTTTTTTTTCTTTTTGAATGACTGCCGTTCTGACAGGTGTGAGGTGATATCTCATTATGTTGTTTTGATTTGCATTTCTCTGATTAGTGATATTGAGCATCTTTTCATGTACCCGTTGGCCATTTGTATGTCTTCTTTGGAAAACTGTCTATTTGGATCTTTTCCTCATGTTATAATGGAATTAACTGTTCAGTTTCAGTTGAAGTTGCCACTTATTTTATGAAGCTTTTCCCAATTTACCCCTGTTAAGCAAGCTCTCCCTCCACTGAATCAGTCTAGTTATCTGTCTTTATTTCCTCCTGCTGCTGCTGCTGCTACTGCTAAGTTGCTTCAGTCATGTCCGACTCTGTGCAACTCCATAGACGGCAGCCCACCAGGCTCCCCTGTTTCTGGGATTCTCCAGGCAAGAACACTGGAGTGGGTTGCCATTTCCTTCTCCAATGCATGAAAATGAAAAATGAAAGTGAAGTCACTCAGTCATGTCCGACTCTTAGTGACCCCATGGACTGCAGCCCACCAGGCTCCTCTGTCCATGGGATTTTCCAGACAAGAGTACTGGAGTGGGTCACCATTGCCTTCTCTGCTATATCTGATTTGTTCCATAATCTTCAGTCTCTGGTCTACTGTCTAGTATATAGAAACATGCAAAATAATGGATTATCAAATGATTGGTTAACAATAACTGAATTAATGTGGAATTTTGAATTTGCTAATCTTACTATCATCAGAGCATTTAAAATGCAAGTAATTACCTCATTAGATACATAAGAATTTATAAATGTATTTCATATATGGAAATGTGTTTTATTTATATTATATATATATTATCACAAATATGGAAATAGTCTCATAGCTGAAGGGTTTGCATATTTTATACAAATTGTTTTCTTTTTATGTGCATATGTAGCACATATTTTTGTCTGATATGTCCTGAAAAAAGCAATTTTAATTTTTCAGTCTTCTGTATAATTGGCTCTGTTCTCCATTTTATTCCTCACATGTAGAGCAGTCTCAAACATCATAATTATATGCTACAAAGCGAAACATCATGTGAAAATATTTATTTGGAACCGAATATTATGTTGAGAGAATTTTCCCACCATGAACGTTTGCCATCTGTATTCAGTCCAAGCAAGTTGCTCATTACTATTAAGGAAACTTGGATAGTGGACCCTCTAATTCCTTGGAACTATTAAACTATAGCAGTTACCAATATAGTAAAGCTATGATGATATGATGTGCTTTTTAATGTTTTGTGAACTTTCTCTGGAATATCCTGAGACGTTCATTTATTCTCTAAGAAACAGTCTCAAATAGTAAATAGGTGTATTCATATTGGGTTTCCCTCATAGCTCAGTTGGTAAATCATCTGCCTGCAATGTAGGAGACCTGGGTTTGATTCCTGGGTCAGGAAGATCCCCTGGAGAAGGAAATGACAACCCACTCCAGTATTCTTTCCTGGAGAATCTCATGGACAGAGGAGCCTGGTGGGCACAGCCCATGAGGTTGCAAGAGTTGGACACGACTTAGAGACTAAACCACCACCATATTCACATTGTAAACACAAACCAGTCTCTAATACTTTTATTTCAATGGTAAACTTTATATTTGTATGACTACAGAAATGAGTGATTCTTGGGATTTTCCTGATGGTCCCATGATTAAGATTCTGCATTTTTGCTGCAGAGGGTGCAGGTTCTATGCCTGGTCAGGAAACTAAGATCCCACATGCTGTATGAGTCTTCTAATAAAGCAAAACAAAACCAAAATCTGTTGTAAACAGTATTAAATGACAGATGTACTAAGGATTAGACATTAGGCATTAGACAGGGTTCAGGTGCTAAAGAAGACTCACAGCACCAACATGTTAAGGCTTAAAAATGTGTCAGTTCCTTGCATGGAAAGGCCCCAACAAGGCACCAGCATTAAAGTCCAGATACAGGTCACAGCCAGAGGCTTGCTCAGAGTAAAGGTGTGAGGAAACCAAGCTATTGGCCTCCCTTTGCAAATGCCATTACTAGGGCACACATTTTCTTTTAGACCAAGAACACAGTTTTCTCTTAAATTGAAAACCACCTACATGGGCACATAAAACCACAGAACTCAGGAACCCAAAATGGAGTCTCAACCAGAATTTCTTATGTCCCAATGGTGTAGTCATCTTCCTGCTGCATAACCTGCCCCTATGGCACTTTTCAGGTCCCTCACCAAGACCAGGTGCAAATCATCAGTCTTACTTGTCAGTGAATATTGCTGACATGCTGATATATCACCCCAGATCTCCTCAGAACTACAGTTACAAAGCACCACTAGTAGTCCGTGAAATTTGTGCCCTGGCCAGGGTGAAGGCTGGGCAGGCATTTTTCTTATTTCAGGGCATTTTCAAACCTGGGGTGGGGGGATTGACTCTCACAGCTCAGACACCTAATAACAGGAACCATTTCTTTCAATGTGTAAAAGTGACAAAGGATTAGTATTCAGAATATATGAGACACTTGTAAACTGGAGGGAGAGAGACTCCAAACATATGTTTAAACACACACACATAAAAACTTACTAATGGTTTAGGAATGACGAAAAACACCAACAAAAAAATCTTATCAGACTGAAAAATTTTCAGAAGTCTGCTAGATACATTTCAATAAGAATCTGGGAAAACAAAGGCCTTCACATGCTGCCATTGATAGTGGAAAATGGTCCAGTCATTTAAAAGGGCAATTTGACAAGCTTTACCACAGGGAAGGATGTTTCTACCTTAAGATTATTCATCTTCTAGAAATATACCTTAGAAAAACTAGAAAACATAACATGGGAAACATTTGCATGATTATTTATTACAGCATTGCTTGTAATCATGAAAAATTAGAAACAATGTATAACATATATAGAAAATATAGATACATTAGTTACCTATTTTTTAATGGACTACTCAGTAGAGGTTAAAATGAATGAACATTCTTGTATCATGAGTCAGTGATGTAATATCATACAAACCCTGAATCGTGAATGTGCTATTAATTCTAAAATTTTAAAACATAAAGCTGAGTGGAAATCAAATTACAGAAAGACACGAATTATATTGCATCATTTATATGCAACTTAAAAACAGAAGAAAATCTCATAATGCATTATTTGTGGGACCATTCAGATGTCATGAAATACAAAGTTTAGGAAAGATGAACATCACCTTTTTTTTGGGGGGGGGTAGTAGTACTTCTATGGAGAAACTTAAATATTCTTAGTGAGGGGTCCAAAATGATTTATTTCTTTGAATATAAGAACTTATGATAAATACGGCAGAAGGTTAACTACAGCATTTGGAAAATTAAAACTGTGCCTCTTAGAATTTAGGCAGTAGAGAGACAAGTGACAGACTTGCAACTGAAAAAAAAAAATCTATCAGATAGGGAGGCCACAGAGGTCACACTGCCTCCCCATCGAAAGTAAAAGAAAATAATAAATTTTATTCTAGCTCTGTGAAAAACACCGTTGGTAGCTTGATAGGGATTGCATTGAACTTATAAATTACTTTAGGTAATATATTCATTTTCACAATATTTATTCTTCCAATCCATGAACATGGTATGTTTCTTGCCTTCCTTGTCAAAGATAAGGTGTCCATAGGTGCATGGATTTATCTCTGGGCTTTCTATTTTGTTCCATTGATCTATATTTCTGTCTTTATGCCAGTACCGTACTGTCTTGATGACTGTGGCTTTGTAGTAGAGCCTGAAGTCTGGCAGGTTGATTCCCCCAGTTCCATTCTTCTTTCTCAAGATTGCTTTGGCTATGCGAGGCTTTTTGTATTTCCATAAAAATTGTGAAATTATTTGTTCTAGCTCCAGAACTATAAAGGTGGCATAGAAATACAAGAAGTAATCTTTTAAAACTTTGAACAGAGTTACAGATTTTGCCATTTGTTATAAACTGGTATATGTAATTTAACCAGAACCATGAGAAAGTTGGTACTGTGTGAATTCTGAGGCACTTCCGACATGTTGTAGGAGTGATGTGGACTTTCTTGAGTTTTACACATTCATAAGTGAATGGTCTGTATCTCATGCCTTTGTCGGTTTTCTGTGAGCCGTAGTTTCTGGGAAATGAGCAGCTCTCATTCCTGTAACTCTTGTAACCCAGTTATTCGCGTGCCTCCTTCATGAGGATTCAGTGTGGCTGTGGTGCTGTTATCCCTCTGATAGGAACTCTAACTCAGTGTAAAGCCCCAAAGATCTGTTACTTATTTTTATTTTATATTGTACTATATTTTATTTACAGTGTTATGTTTGTTTCAGGTGTATAGCAAAGTGATACAGTCATATATATATATATGTATATATATGAATTAACAAAAGCAGTTCCTGTCTTTTGATGGGGAGCTTGTGGTTTATAATATAAATGGCATTATTTTGAGAGAGGGATAACTTAGGTATGGCATTGGGTTTTTTTTTTTTTTTGCAACTTGAGGCAGTTGTAAAATAATGTAGCTTTTTGCAACTGTGTATTCTATTTTTTTCATTTGGTGAAATTTTAACTGTTAATGTTTATGGCATTGTGCTTTGTGCCATTTATTAAATAAAAATTAAAAAATAAAATAAAAGATTACTTAAGAATGAAAAAAAAGAAAATAATAAATTTTAAAGTAGCATAAAATGTGATAAAAAGAGACTTCAAGTGAAGAAACCTCTCTAGACTTGCCTTGGATTTTTCCTAAAATTACTGCCTGATTGGTTGTAGAATGCAGTCCCCGCTTATGAATAGAAACTAGGTGAAGTGTCCTCAGCTCCCAGCGATAGTAGAGACATTTCTAAAGTCAAGAGTGATGAACTTCGATGGCTCTATTTGGAGTGCTTCTAAATAATTCTCACAAACACAAGAGAAACACTCCATGGAGTAATAACTGGCATGAGGACTCTGCCATATTCAGAGGAAATCATTAGGGAAATAGGTCTGTCATTCAAGTCAGTCTTTTCTTGATCCTGTAGGTTACTTGTTTGGAGTGAGAATGAAGCAAAGGAAGCGAAATATGAGAATGAGTAGAGATGACAAAGATGAAGAACCAGATAATACCCCAGGAGTGATGGAGGACTGGACCAGGTAAGAGACCCAGCTCTGAACTGAATGAGACTATGGAATTGATCATTACAATACAATGGGCATTTTAATTGTAAACTTGAGACTGTACCTTATGACTAAATGTGGCCAGATCCCTTTTCATTTTTTACCAGTGATTGTAAAGGTTATGGGAGCTGTTTGCAATTTCATCCTATGTGGGGGAAGAATTGGCCTTACAGAGTTGGTCTAAAGGGTCCGTGAGAGGAACAAATGTTTTATATTTATGCCTTAAGAGACACTGGTTGTACAATAAATGGATCTTGTGGTAATTTTGTGAAAGACAAATACAGGACATAAAGGAACATGTATCTTCTATAGAACAGTTGTAATATAGACCTTAATCTGCTTGTCGATGATCTGTGAGCATCCTTATAATAACCTAGAAGAGAAAGGTAGAATTTGGTGCATATATATATTATAAACTGCTTCACAATTCTGATCTAACTAAAACTTGTAGTGTTTTTCAGTTTTTTGTGCTAATCACTAATGTTACACATTGCAGTCCTATATATTTGTTTTGAGATGCCACATTGGTGTCTTGAGATGCCACATGGGGTATTGTCAGAAAATACCACACTGGAAACATGAAGGAGAATTGGGGAATCATTAATTTAACACAGGGACAAGGATGTGTTGGTTGAGTCTAATTTTTACCTGAATCATTTAGATAAATTCCTCTATCTCTGGTGTTTGAGGCTTAAGTAAGAAGTTTAAATACTTTTGTGGGGGTGGGGAAGGGGATTGTTTTAAGTTTTTGATTTTCTTATTTTCACTTGTCACAAGTGTTTTTGTTTTCTAATATGCAAATTCTCTGAAAGCCTATAATTTCCTCTACACAATTACAGTGAAGTATGACTGAGCAATTCAAGTGACCATTTGAGGTCATGCATTTGAGTTGCTACAAACTAGTTGAGTTAGAAGCTGTAAGATTTAATGCAGCAATGCTCAGGGTGAACTTCTGTGTCACACAACTTTAAAGCCAGGTGATGCTTATCTGAATAATTTGGTTGATGTGATCTTTACAGCAAGTTCAGTTCATTTCAGTTCAGTTCAGTCACTCAGTCGTGTCCGACTCTTTGCGACCCCATGAACCACAGCACACCAGGCCTCCCTGTCCATCACCAACTCCCGGAGTTCACTCAAACTCATGTCCATCAAGTCGGTGATGCCATCCAACCATCTCATTCTCTGTCATCCCTGTCTCCTCCTACCCCCAATCCCTCCTTGAATCAGACTCTTTTCCAGTGAATCAACTCATCGCATGAGGTAGCCAAAGTATTGGAGTTTCAGCTTTAGCATCAGTCCTTCCAATGAACACCCAGGATTGATCTCCTTTAGAATGGACTGGTTGGATTTCCTTGCAGTCCAAGGGACTCTCAAGAGTCTTCTCCAGCACCCCAGTTCAAAAGCATCAGTTCTTCGGCGATCAGCTTTCTTTACAGTCCAACTCTCACATCCATACATGACCACGGGAAAAACCGTAGCCTTGACTAGATGGACCTTGGTTGGCAAAGTAATGTCTCTGCTTTTTAATATGCTATCTAGGCTGGTCATAACTTTCCTTCCAAGGAGTAAGCGTCTTTTAATTTCATGGCTGCAATCAGCATCTGCAGTGATTTTGGAGCCCAAAAAGATAAAATCTGACACTGTTTCCACTGTTTCCCCATCTATTTCCCATGAAGTGATAGGACCACATGCCATGATCTTTGTTTTCTGAATGTTGAGCTTCAAGCCAACCTTTTCACTCTCCTCTTTCACTTTCATCAAGAGGCTTTTGAGTTCCTCTTCACTTTCTGCCATAAGGGTAGTGTCATCTGCATATCTGAGATTATTGATATTTCTCCCAGCAATCTTGATTCCAGCTTGTGCTTCTTCCAGCCCAGCGCTCCTCATGATGTACTCTGCATATAAGTTAAATAAGCAAGGTGACAATACACAACCTTGATGTACACCTTTTCCTATTTGGAACCAGTTGATTAGCAGTAGAGTGATGTATATCAAAATGTCCACATGGGTTCCCAAACTCGTGTCTACTAAACACCCTCTATCCCATATTGCTACATATAATATCTTGTTTCTCTCCCTCTCGAGGCATGACCAGTGCCCCAGGAGCCATTTGATGGTTCAACCAGAATGTTAAGTGAGTTTTGAATTCCTTAGAATTGACTGATCATGTGCTCTAATCAGTAACACTTTTCTAAGTGTGCATCACACACACATGTTCTTTTATTTTAATTTATAATTTATACTTATACAAATGTTCTAGTACATTATGTTCATTACTCAACATAAGCCAATACTATAAATGTAAGATTTTGAGATAAAGATTAAATAACCATTATTTCTGCAAAGATATTTTACAAGAGTCTTCAGCCTTAGATTCCAGCTTTGAAATTCTTAATTGCTGTTTGAAGGGGAAAAAATTAATAAGATGCCATAAGTGCTTCAGTGTGTGTTGCCCAATGTGATTTCATTCTGGAAGTCCACTGAAAGTGGAATTCAGTAACCAGGGGAATGTTATGTGACAGAAATTAGGCAGTCTTCAAAAACAATCCATGTAACTGATATAAATGTATGCATAGATCAAGCAAATTTTGAGAACAAATACCTGGTGCCATAGGGTTGTATTCATGAAATGCATTGCAAAAGAAAATATTAAAACACTTTCCTGGCTCAAAGATGTAGAAATGAACACTGTAATAGAGCATTTGTGGGACAAACACGGAGGGGATTCTCCATTACACCAGAATTGTTGTGGCTTCCCTGATGGTGCTAGTGGTAAAGAAACTGCCTGTCAATGCAGGAGACATAAGAGATGAGGGTTCAATCTCTAGGTCGGGGAGATCCCCTGGAGGAGGGCATGGCAACCCACTTCAGCATTGTTGCCTGGAGAATCCCCATAGACAGAGGAGCCTGGTGGGCTATAGTTCATGGGGTTGCAAATAGTCGGACATGACTGAAGTGACTTAGCACACATGCAGCTTTGTTGTAATTGCAAGAGGCAAAAAAGGTAGAGTCAATGATTTCAACATAAAGAGAGTTTTTCTGTCCTGTAATGGGCTTCCCTGGTAGCTCACTCAGTCAAGAATTTGTCTGCAATGCAGGAGACGAGGGTCTGATCCCTGGGTCAGGAAGATCCCCTGGAGAAGGAAATGGCAAGCCACTCCAGTATTCTTCCTTGGAAGATCCTATATAGAGAGGAACCTAGTGGGCTACAGTCCATGGGGGGGAACAGGGTCATAAGAGTTGGACATGACTTAGCGACTAGACTACCACCACCACTTATCCTCTAAAGGTAGGATGAAAATCCACTTTAATAACCCCTTGCTCAGATGAACACTTAGGGCAAAAGGGAACATCTGTAACCGAGGGGATAGGAGACAGAAACTAACATGTCCCAGTAACCGGAAACATAGATTCATGTAACCATGCTGGATCATTGAAGCGTTTGCAAAGGTATACAGTGGCTTTTAAGGACATCCATAGCTGTTCAACTCTTTATTAAGTGTAGAGACTGGAAACCTCTTAACTTATTAGAAAGATCATGACAAAAGGTAGCCTTTTCCGTGCAAAGTTGCAAGGGATGGTGGAAAAAAGGAAAATAATGAAAGGAAACATTTCTCTTGGTTATTTTCAAGAAAATTAGAGATATCAAGGGAACATTTCATGCAGAGATGGGCTCGATAAAGGACAGAAATGGTATGGGCCTAACAGAAGCAGAAGATATTAAGAAGAGGTGGCAAGAATACACAAAAGAACTGTACAAAAAAGATCTTCACGACGAAGATAATCACGATGGCGTGATCACTCACCTGGAACCAGATATCTTGGAATGTGAAGTCAAGTGGGCCTTAGAGAGCATCACTACGAACAAAGCTAGTGGAGGTGATGGAATTCCAGTTGAGCTATTTCAAATCCTGAAAGATGATGCTGTGAAAGTGCTGCACTCAATATGCCAGCAAATTTGGAACACTCAGCAGTGGCCACAGGACTGGAAAAGGTCAGTCTTCATTCCAATCCCAAAGAAAGGCAATGCCAAAGAATGCTCAAACTACCGCACAATTGCACTCATCTCACACGCTAGTAAAGTCATGCTCAAAATTCTCCAAGCCAGGCTTCAGCAATATGTGAACCATGAACTTCCAGATGTTCAAGCAGGTTTTAGAAAAGGCAGAGGCACCAGAGATCAAATTGCCAACATCTGCTGGATCATGGAGAAAGCAAGAGAGTTCCAGAAAAACATCTATTTCTGCTTCATTGACTATGCCAAAGCCTTTGACTGTGTGGATCACAATAAACTGTGGAACATTCTGAAAGAGATGGGAATACCAGACCACCTGACCTGCCTCTTGAGAAACCTGTATGCAGGTCAGGAAGCAACAGTTAGAACTGGACATGGAACAACAGACTGGTTCCAAATAGGAAAAGGAGTACGTCAAGGTTGTATATTGTCACCCTGTTTATTTAATTTATATGCAGAGTTCATCATGAGGAACGCTGGGCTGGAAGAAGCACAAGCTGGAATCAAGATTGCCGGGAGAAATATCAATAACCTCAGATATGCAGATGACACCACCCTTATGGCAGAAAGTGAAGAGGAACTCAAAGGCCTCTTGATGAAAGTGAAAGAGGAGAGTGAAAAGTTTGGCTTGAAGCTCAACATTCAGAAAACGAAGATCATGGCATCTGGTCCCATCACTTCATGGGAAATAGATGGGGAAACAGTGGAAATAGTGTCAGACTTTATTTTTTTGGGCTCCAAAATCACTGTGGATGCTGATTGCAGCCATGAAATTAAAAGACACTTACTCCTTGGAAGGAAAATTATGACCAACCTAGATAGCATATTAAAAAGCAGAGACATTACTTTGCCAACAAAGGTCCGTCTAGTCAAGGCTATGGTTTTTCCAGTGGTCATTTATGGATGTGAGAGTTGGACTGTGAAGAAAGCTGATCGCCAAAGAATTGATGCTTTTGAACTGTGGTGCTGGAGAAGACACTTGAGAGTCCCTTGGACTGCAAGGAGATCCAACCAGTCCATTCTGGAGGAGATCAATCCTGGGTGTTCATTGGAAGGACTGATGCTAAAGCTGAAACTCCAATACTTTGGCCACCTTATGAGACAAGTTGACTCACTGGAAAAGAGTCTGATGCTGGGAGGGATTGGGGGTGGGAGGAGAAGGGGACGACCGAGAATGAGATGGCTGGATGGCATCACCGACTCGATGGACATGAGTTTGAGTGAACTCCGGGAGTTGGTGATGGATAGGAAGGCCTGGCGTGCTGTGATTCATGGGGTCGCAAAGAGTCGGACATGACTGAGCGACTGAACTGAACTGAACTGAACTGATTCCTTGAGGAAGGTCTCAACTCTTTGTTGAAGAGGGAATGGAAGTTAAAATAGGAATCCTACTGCAGCACTTCACAGTATTGCTAGAACCAGAATTCCAAAAGAAATAAATGTGTAAGAATATTTGTGAAAGAATTTTCACAAAATTTTTGTGAGAAAGAAGAAAGAATTTTTTGTGAAAATATAATCTGGGGTAAGCATCTACAAACTATATGGTCTGTGAGTCAAATCTGATCCTTGCACCAGTTTGTATTAACAAAATTCTATTGAAACACCCATTTATCTCTATATTGTCTGTGACACATTTCACAGAATAAAGCAGAGTTGACTAGCTATAACAGAAGCAATGTTTCTTACAGAGCCTAAAATATTTAATCTCTGACCCTTTACAGAAAAAGCTTTCTGATGTATAGGCACTGGGGGTTGATATATACTATTAAAGTTTCTGAAAAGACTTGTAATTAATATAAACATTTAATGAGTAAATACTCATTTATTTTTATAGGAAATTAAGTTTCATATATGTAACTATTTCCCTGGGTTTTTACCGTGAAGGTCTGTGTTATATGCATGTGTATAAAACCATTTAGTAGACAACACATAGTTCATTTTAGAATGTAGATTCAGCCATTCTTCATCAGTCACTGGGACTCTATTCTCAGTTTTCTTTTTTAAAAATTGATGTATTTATTTTAATTGGAGGATAATTACTTTACAATATTGTAGTGGTTTTTAACATACATTGACATGAATCGGCCATGGGTGTACATGAGTTCCCTATCCTGACCCTCCCTCCCACCTCCCACCCCATCCCATCCCTCAGGGTTGTCCCAGTGCACTGGCCCTGAGCACCCTGTCTCCTACATCAAACCTGGACTGGAGATCTATTTCACATATGATAATATACATGTTTCAATGTTGTTCTCTCAAATCATTCCACCCTCGCTTTTTCCCACAGAGTCCAAAAGTCTGTTCTTTACATCTGTGTCTCCTTTGCTGTCTATCATATAGGGTCATTGTGTCCATCTTTCTAAATTCCATATATATGCATTAATATACTGTATTGGTGTTTCCCTTTCTAAATTACTTCACTCTGTATAATAGGCTCCAGTTTCATCCACCTCATTGGAACTGATTCAAATGCATTTTTAATAAATGAGTAATACTCCATTGTGTATATGTACCAAAGCTTTCTTATCCATTTGTCTGCCAATGGATATCTAGGTTGCTTCCATGCCCTAGCTATTATAAACAGTGCTACAGGATGAACATCAGGGTACACGTGTCTCTTTCCATTCAGGTTTCCTTGGTGCATATGCCCAGCAGTGGGATTGCTGGGTCATATGGCAGTTCTATTTCCAGTTTTTAAGGAATCTCCACACTCTTCTCCATAGTGGCTGTGTTAGTTTGCATTGCCACCAACAGTGTAAGAGGGTTCCCTTTTCTCCACACCTTTTCCAGAGTTTATTGTTTGTTGACTTTTGGATAGCAGCCATTCTGACCTGCGTGAGATGGTACCTCATTGTGGTTTTGATTTGCATTTCTCTGATAATGAGTGATGTTGAGCATGTTTTCATGTGTTCATTAGTCATCTGTATGTCTTCTTTGGAGAAATATCAGTTTAGTTCTTTGGCCCATTTTTTGATTGGGTCGTTTATTTTTCTGGAATTGAGCTGAAGGAGTTGCTTGTGTATTTTTGAGATTAATTTTTTGTCAGTTGCTTCATTTGCTATTATTTTCTCCCATTCTGAAGGCTGTCTTTTCACCTTGCTTATAGTTTCCTTTGTTGTGCAGAAGCTTTTAATTAGGTCCCATTTGTTTATTTTTGCTTTTATTTCCAATATTCTGGGAGGTTGGTCATGGAGGATCCTGCTGTGATTTATGTTGGAGAGTGTTTTGCCTATGTTCTCCTCTAGGAATTTTATAGTTTCCGGTCTTACATTTAGACCTTTAATCCATTTTGAGTTTATTTTTGTGTATGATGTTAGAAAGTGTTCTAGTTTCATTCTTTTACAAGTGGTTGACCAGTTTTCCCAGCACCACTTGTTAAAGAGATTGTCTTTTCTCCATTGAATATTCTTGGCTCCTGTGTCAAAGATAAGGTGTCCACAGGTGCGTGGATTTATCTCTGGGCTTTCTATTTTGTTCCATTGATCTATATTTCTGTCTTTGTGCCAGTACCATACTGTCTTGATGACTGTGGCTTTGTAGTAGAGCCTTAAGTCTGGCAGGTTGATTCCTCCAGTTCCATTCTTCTTTCTCATGATTGCTTTGGCTATTCGAGGTTTTTTGTATTTCCATACAAATTGTGATATTATTTGTCCTAGTTCTGTGAAAAATACCTTTGGTAGCATGATAGGGATTGCATTGAATCTATAGATTGCTTGAGTTAGTATACTCATTTTCTCTATATTTTTTCTTCCGATCCATAAATATGGTATATTTTTCCATCAATTTGTGTCCTCTTTGATATCTTTCATCAGTGTTTTATAGTTTTCTGTATATATGTCTTTTGTTTCTTTAGGTAGATTTATTCCTAAGTATTTTATTCTTTTCATTGCAATGGTGAATGGGATTGTTTCCTTAATTTCTCTTTCTGTTTTCTCATTGTTAGTGTATAGGAATGCAAGGGATTTCTGTGTTAATTTTATATCCTGCAACTTTACTATATTCTTTGATTAGCTCTAGTAATTTTCTGGTGGAGTCTTTAGGGTTTTCTATGTATAGGATCATGTCATCTTTAAAGAATGAGAGTTTTACTTCTTCTTTTCCAATCTGGATTCCTTTTATTTCTTTTTCTGATCTGCTGTGGCCAAAACTTCCAAAACTATGTTGAATAGTAGTGGTGAGAGTGGGCACCCTTGTCTTGTTCCTGACTTTAGGGGAAATGCTTTCAATTTTTCACCACTGAGGTTAATGTTTGCTGTGGGTTTATCATATATGGCTTTTATTATCTTGAGGTATGTTCCTTCTATTCCTGCTTTCTGGAGGGTTTTTTTCATAAATGGATCTTGAATTTTGTCAAAGGCTTTCTCTGCATCTATTGAGATAATCATATGGTTTTTCTCTTTCAATTTGTTAATGTGGTGTATCACATTGATTGATTTGCGAGTATTGAAGAATCCTTGCATTCCTGGGATAAAGCCCACTTGGTCATGATGTGTGATTTTTTAATGTTTTTGGATTCCATTTGATAGAATTTTGTTAAGGATTTTTGCATCTATGTTCATCATGATATTGGCCTGTAGTTTTCTTTTTTTGTGGCATCTTTGTCTGGTTTTGCTATTAGGATGATAGTGGCCTCATAGAATGAGTTTGGCAGTTTACCTTCCTCTGTGATTTTCTGGAAGTGTTGAGCAGAATAGGTGTTAGCTCTTCTCTAAATTTTTGGTAGAATTCTCCTGTAAAGCTATCTGGTCCTGGGCTTTTGTTTGTTGGAAAATTTTTTATTACAGTTTCAATTTCCATGCTTGTGATGGGTCTGTTAAGAGTTTCTATTTCTTCCTGGTTCAGTTTTGGAAGGTTATACTTTTCTATGAATTAGTCCATTTCTTCCAAGTTGTCCATTTTATTTGCATATAATTGCTGATAGCAGTCTCTTATGATCCTTTGTATTTCTGTGTTGTCTGTTGTGATCTTTCCATTTTTATTTCTAATTTTGTTGATTTGATTCTTCTCCCTTTGTTTCTTGATGAGTCTGGCTAATATTGTGTCAATTTCATTTATCTTCTCAAAGAACTAGCTTTTAGTTTTGGTGATGTTTGCTATAGTCTCCTTTGTTTCTTTTTTCATTTATTTCTGCCCTAATTTTTATTTCTTTCCTTCTACTTCATTTCGTCTGTTTCTAGTTCTTCATTTCTTCTTTTTCTAGTTGCTTTAGCTTTAAAGTTATGTTATTTATTTGATTTTTCTCTTGTTTCTTGAAGTGAGCTTGTATTGCTATGAACCTTCCCCTTAGCACTGCTTTTACTGAGTGCCATAGGTTTTTGGTTATTGTGTTTTCATTTTCATTCATTTCTATGCATATTTTGATTTCTTTTTTTATTTATTCTGTGATTTGTTGGTTTTTCAGGAGCATGTTGTTTAGCCTCCATATGTTTGTATTTTTTTTTCCTGTCGTTGATATCTAATCTTACCACATTGTGATCGGAAAAGATGCTTGGAATGATTTCAGTTTTTTTAATTTACCAAGGCTAGATTTATGGCCCAGGATGTGATCTATTCTGGAGAATGTTCCATGTGCATTTGAGAAAAAGGTGAAATTCCTTGTTTTGGGGTGAAATGTCCTATAGATATCAGTTAGGTATAACTGGTCCATTGTATCATTTAAAGTTTGTGTTTCCTTGCTAATTTTCTGTTTAGTTGATCTATCCATAGGTGTGAGTGGGGTATTAAAGTCTCCTACTGTTATTGTGTTGTTGTTAATTTCCCCTTTCATGCTTGTTAGCATTTGTCTTACATGTTGCGGTGCTCCTCTGCTGGGTGCATATATATTTATAATTGTTATATCTTCTTCTGGGATTGAGCCTTTGATCATTATGTAATGTCCTACTTTGTCTCTTTTCACAGCCTTTGTTTCAAAGTCTGTTTTATCTGATATGAGTATTGCTATTCCTGCTTTCTTTGGTCTCCATTTGCATGAAATATCTTTATCCAGCCCTTCACTTTCAGTCTGTATGTGTCCCTTGTTTTGAGGTGGATCTCTTGTAAGCAGCATATATAGGGGTCTTGTTTTTGTATCCATTCAGCCAGTCTTTGTCTTTTGTTTGGAGCATTCAATCCATTTACATTTAATGTAATTATTGATAAGTATGATGCTGTTGCCGTTTACTTTGTTGTTATGGGTTCGAGTTTATACACCCTTTCTGTGTTTCCTGTCTAAAGAAGGTCCTTTAGCATTTGTTGAAGAGCAGGTTTGGTGGTGCCGAATTCTCTCAGCTTTTGCATGTCTGTAAAGCTTTTGATTTCTCCTTCATATTTGAATGAGATCCTTGCTGGGTACAGTAATCTGGGTTGTAGGTTTTTCTCTTTCATCACTTTAAGTATGCCCTGTCATTCCCTTCTGGCCTGAAGAGTTTCTATTGAAAGATTAGCTGTTATCCTTATGGGAATCCCCTTGTGTGTTATTTGTTGCTTTTCCCTTGTTGCTTTTAATATTTGTTCTTTGCGTTTGATTTTTGTTAATTTGATTAATATGTGTCTTAGGGTGTTTCACCTTTGGTTTATCCTATTTGGGACTCTGGGTTTCTTGGACTTGGGTGATTATTTCTTTCCCCATTTTAGGGAAGTTTTCAACTATTATCTCCTCAAGTATTTTCTCATGGTCTTTCTTTTTGTTTTCTTCTGCTGGGACTCTTATGATTTGAATGTTTGGGCATTTAACATTGTCCCAGAGGTCTCTGCAGTTGTCCTCATTTCTTCTCATTCTTTTTTCCTCTCTGCTTCATTTATTTCCACCATTATGTCTTCCACCTCACTTATCCTATCTTCTGCTTCATTATTCTACTGTTGGTTCCCTCCAGAGTGCTTTTGATCTCAGTTATTGCAGTATTCATTATTGAATGACTTTTTTATATTTCTTCTAGGTCCTTGTTACACATTTCTTGCATCTTCTCAATTCTTGTCTCTAGTATATTTATCTATAACTCCATTTTGTTTTCAAGATTTTGGATCATCTTTGCTATCATTATTCTGAATTTTTCAGATAGACTCCCTATCTCCTCCTCTTTGTTTGGTTTGGTGGGCATTTATCATGTTCCTTTACCCACTGAATATTTCTCTGCCTTTTCATTTTGTTTAGATTGCTCTATTTGGGGTGGCCTTTCTTTATGTTGGACGCTTGTGGTTCCTCTTTATTGTGGCTGTTGCTTCCTGTGGGTGGGATTGGACTAGTGGCTTGTCAAGGTTTCCTGGTTAGGGAAGCTTGCATTGGTGTTCTGGTGGGTGGAGCTGGATCTCTTCTCTCTGGAGTGCGATGAAGTATCCAGTAGTGAGTTTTGAGATGTCTATGGGTTTGGTGTGACTTGGGGCAGCCTGTATTTTAATGTTCATGGCTATGTTCCTGTGTTGCTAGAGAATTAGCGTGGTATGTCTTGCTCTGGAACTTGTTGGCTCTTGGGTGGAGCTTGGTTTCCATGTAGGTATGGAGGCTTTTGGATGAGCTCTTGTCGATTAATGTTCCCTGGAGTCAGGAATTTTCTGGTGTTCTCAAGTTTTGGATTTAAGTCTCCTGCCTCTGGCTTTCAGTCTTATTCTTACAGTAGCCTCAAGAATTCTCCATCCATACAGCACTGATGATAAAACATCTAGGTTAATGGTGAAAAGATTTTCCACAATGAGGGACACCCATAGAGGTTCACAGAGTTATATGGAGAAGAGAAGAGGGAGGAGGGAGATAGAGGTGACCTGGAGCAGAAGAATGGGAATCAAAAGGGAAGAGAGCAGTCTAGCCAGTAATCAATTCCCTATGTGCTCTCCACAGTTTGGAGCACTCAGAGAGGTTCATGGAGTTACATACATAAGAGAAGAAGGAGACAGGAGATAGAGGTGACCAGGAGGAGAATAGGGGCAGTCAAAAGCAGAGAGACCAATCTACCCAATAATCAGTTCCCTAAGTGTTCTCCACAGCCTGGAACACCCATAGAGAGTCTCAGAGTTAAGTAGAGAAGAGAAGGGGGAGGGAAGAGATAGGGGTGACCTAGGGGAGAAAGGGGAGAATCAAAATTGGAGAGAGAAATCAAGCCAGTAATCACACCCCTAAATAAAAATGGGTACTGAAGATTAGATTCTTAAAGGTACAAAATTGATACCAAATACCAAAAAACAAAGATTAAAAGTCTAGAGTAGGGTTAGACTCTCAAAAATACAATATTAAAAATACAAAACAAAATCAATCACAAAAATTATAAAAAATATATATGTGAAATTTGGTTTAAAATAGGGTCTTTTTGCAAGATAATAGTAGGTTATAAAAATGAAAATTAAAGGAGTAATAAAGAACTTAAAAATAAAAAAACAAAAAATGATAATAGTAAAATATATCTAGAAATTTCTCTGGAGCTGTTATGGACAGTGTGGGATCAGTTCAGTTTCAGATAGTTCCTTGTTCCACCTTATGCTTCTTCTCAAGGTCTATAGGCCCCTTCCAATGCTTTCTGCTGCTGCTCAAAAATACTAAGCTCCTAACCTAAGTCACTTCAGATCGTGTACAACTCTGTGCAACCCCATAGACGGCAGCCCACCAGGCTCTGCCATCCCTGGGTTTCTCCAGGCAAGAACACTGGAGGGGGTTGCCATTTCCTTCTCCAATGCGTGAAAGTGAAGTCACTTGGTAGTGTCCAACCCTTAGCGACCCCATGGACCGCAGCCTACCTGGCTCTTCTGTACATGGGATTTTCCAGGCAAGAGTACTGGAGTGGGTTGCCATTGCCTTCTCCATTCCAATGCTTAATCAATGCTAACTGCAGGGTTTTAATCTTTTGCACCTGTCACTTCCAGAGTGGTTTCCTCTTGTTTATTTTGGCTTCCTTTGTTTGCAAGTCTCTTCAGTGTCTAATTTCCGCCCTGACACAAGGGGGCGAAGGTGGTCACTTATTTAGGCTCACTTGTTCAGTTGTGCTGTGTGGAGGGAGGAACACTGCAAGCAAATATCACTGGCTTGTGTGGGGATTGCGTGAAGTGTATGGACCACACTGGGTTTGACACAGCTCATGGCACCTGTGCTTTCCCAGTCTACACTGCTCAGGCTCCAGGTTGCTCTGAAAGGGAACTGTCCAAAGTGGCCCTGGGTTGCGTGCACTTCCCAGGTCTAAGCCACTCAGGTTCATTTTCTTGGGTACTTCACAAAGGCACAGACTCGGTTGGGCCTGAGTTTTGTGCCCTTCCCAGGTCCGAGGTGCTCAGGTGCCCAGGTGCTTGGCAAGTGCACTGTTCCAGGTGGGTGGTATGTCTTAATCACCTCCTGGGTCCCAGCGGCTTGGTTTTCTGGGTGTGCCATCTCAAGCGTGCCATGTGTCTCCTTTGGGGAGCTGATCTCAGGCTGTGACCCTCCTGGCAGATGTCAACCATCCAGGATGCCAGGAAGACTTGGTTAGCAACTGAGAGCCTGCTCAGAGTTTGGTGGAGGATGCCATCTCTGGGGCTGAGATTGCCCCTCACCTTCTGGCTCTGGCTGTCACCTGCCTGCCTCTCTGCCTCTGGTGGGGGGATGGGCCAGTCCGCAGCTGACTAGCTCTCCTTTGGTATTCACTCAATCCTTTGTTCTGTGAGCAGGCCAGGCTGTGCCTTAGGTTAGAACTTTTTGCGGGAATGTTCTCTCTCTCTCTTTTTATTTTCCTCTCTCTGGCTGTCCCACAGTTTGAGTTGCTATCTCACATTAGCTCCTTCAGATTGTCTTCACAGCATTCAGGCTGGTCCTTACCCTAAGTATGCAACCCGTGCCTCCCCCGCTCGCTGGTGGCAGACATGAGCCTCTAGGCTATTTCTTCATTGGGAGTTGCGGTTAAGGCATGTATTCTGTGTGTGTTTGTTTGTTTTCCTCCTGGTTATGTGCCCTCTGAGAATTAAAAACTCCCCACAGACCTGCTGGTGAGAGGGTTTCCTGGTGTTTGGAAACTTCTCCTCCTTCACGACTCCCTCCCCAGGACAGGTCTCCATCCCTAACTCCTTTGTCTCTCTTTTTGTCTTTTATATTTTGTCCTACCTCCTTTCGAAGAGAATGGACTGCCTTTCTGGGTGCATAGTGTCCTCCACAAGCATTCAGAAGTCGTTTTGTGGAAGTTTCTCAGCATTCAAATGATCTTTTGATGAATTTGTGGGGTAGAAAGTGTTCTCCCAGTCCTATTCCTCCGCCATCTTAGGACCGTCCCTGGATTCAGTCTTAAATTGCCAAAAGAAGAACTGGAGTTGTTTTGTGGTTTAAGAAATTATCCAGTTGAAGATTGCTGTATATTGAATGAGACATTCAAGAAGAATTAAAATCTCTCCTTTCACATAAATGGACAGTTCTCCAAAAAGGGACTCCAAATGGGTGCTGAACTATGACATTAGTGTGTTCACAGTGCCTCCTCAGGATTCTCAGCCTATGCTTCTGAGGAGAGCAGGATCTGTGAGACACCGGGCTCTCCTCAGTTTACTTTTATGTGGTAGTATTTTAATTTTTACTTCTCTAATAAATGACAGGGCTTCCCTGGTGGCTCAGAGGTTAAAGCGTCTGCCTCCAATGCGGGAGACCCGGGTTCGATCCCTGGGTCGGGAAGATCCCCTGGAGAAGGAAACGGTAACCCACTCCAGTATTCTTGCCTGGAGAATCCCATGGACAGAGAAGCCTGGTAGGCTACAGTCCACGGGGTCGCATAGAGTTGGACACGACTGAGCGACTGAATGGAACGGAATGGAATAAATGACAGTGTTGATACTCTTTCACATGCTTATTTGGTACATAAATATCTTTACTGATAGTTTCTGTTTAAAGTTTTCATTCACTTTTAATTGGATTGCTTTATTTAAAAAATTTTTTTGAAATATAGTTGATTTATAATGGACGGCAAAGTGAGTCAGTTATACATACACATATATTCAGTCTTTTTTAGATTCTATTCCCATAGGTCATTATACAGTATTGAGTAAGGTTCCCTGTGCTATATAGTAGGTACTTATTACTTACCTATTCTATATATGAGTATGTATATGTCAATACCAATCTCTCAATTTATCACTCCAACCCCCATTTTGCCCCCTGTCCCGGTAACCACAGGTTTGTTTTCTGTGTCTGTGATTCAACTTCTGTTTTATAAATAGGTTCATTTGTATTATTTCTTTAGATTCCACACATAAGTGATCTCATATGATATTTGTCTTTGTCTGAGTTACTTCCTCAGTATGACAGTCCCTCGGTATTCTCAGTTTTAAATTGGATTTCCTCTCCAGTGGTACACCAATTGGGTATTTCTTCAGACACAAGGAGCTTAGAATATCATCCAGTTGAAAAGATCTATTAAGGTTTTTGCAGACAGAGAAGCAAATAAAGTAAGAAACCAGTTTCCCAAAAGGTTGTATTAACTGTTTTTGTCCTGAACTTTTGTGTTACTTTTGTGTATATATGTATGTATTATGTATGTATCCCCTGTCCAGGGCACAGAAGATCATAAGCCATTCAGCCCAGCCCACTTTAGAGTTTATCTCTCACAGAAGTCCATTCCAAATAATTTACCTGGACATGTATTTTTGCAGTTGGAACATAACATTTCTTTGGATCTCTTTCCAGCTCAAAATATCATTGTATGAATGTCCTGCCCTTTTTTTTTTTTTTACAATATTTTATGTCAGTAAACAAGAATGACCTTTTTCACATTGATTTTCTTTCCACTAGCTACTTTTACTATCAGAGATAGAGTTTTGAGGAGATAACCTTCCTTTATTGTGTGATTGAGGAAACAGATATACAGTGTTCACAGTAAACAACTTGATAAGAAATTTGATCCACCTTTTCTGTCGCAATCTGCATCATTTCTTGTTTCATTTCAGCTTTAAAAAGTTTATTTCTTTGAATCATTGTCTTAAATAGGTTGTCTAAAGAGTAATGTGCCTCTAGTGGGGCTGACTCCATAATATCTTGCTATGAGTTAACAAAAATGAGAGAGAGCCCGAGGAACTAGTAGGTGTTGGAGGAGCAATTTCAGCAAAAATGAGGAAGGTGGCAGGATTAAGCCCAGGATATGATGGGTAGCAAGCAGGTGATGGGTACGGGGATGAACGGAGAGCACGGAAAAACTGACGATGTCAGTAGAAATGACATACAATCTTCTCCTGCTTTACAGTCTTACCTAGGGCCAGATCTGCCCAGAAATTCAGTATACTGACTATTATTTTCATCAGAGAGAAAGTATGGGGGAGAAACAGAGATAGGAGAAGGAAGAGGAGGAGTAATGGAAGGAAGGAGGATAAGAGAAGAGAAAAAAGAAACCCTGCCTATGTGCAGTTGCTAGCTGTCTTAGGAATTTCTAACAGATGGGTCTAAATGACTATTTCCTATTCCTTGGACTTTATGGTTTTGCTTTTCTGGATCCCCTTTTAGGTGACTCAGATGGTAAAGAATCTGCCTGCAATGCAGCAAGTCCGGGTTCAATCCCTGGGTTTGGGAAGATCCCCTGGAGGAGGGTATGGCAACCCACTCCAGTATTCTTGCCTGAGCATCTACCCTGGTGGTTCAGATGGTAAAGAGTCCACCTGTAGTGCAGCAGACCTGGATTCAACCCCTGGGTTGGAAGATCCCCTGGAGGAGAGCATGGCAACCCACTCTGATATTCTTGTCTGGAGAATCCCATGGACAGAGGAGCGTGGTGGGCTGCATTCCATGGGGTGGCAAAGAGTCAGCCACGACTAAGTGACTCAGTTCACTTTATCAGTTCAGTCGTGACTAACACACATTATTTAAGTAGTTTTTTCAGAAGGGTATTGTCCTAAGTGAGATAACTTTGGCAGCGTGGCAGAACTGTTACATTTCTTAGCATTCTTGGGTTATGGCTGAAAAATTTCCCATAAACATATACTAAATGTAGGGTAAAATAGAATGCTCTGGGCCCTTGGAAGTATCTAGTTGCACAAAGAATAAACAAAAGGGGAAGCTACCTGACATGGCAACCAAAAATCATAGCATCAGGGAAACAGTGAACCATTTGTTTTTTTTTTTTTAATTTTTAGTCTAAAAACTGATTTGATAGTCTATACTCAGGAAAATGTTGATGTTCACTCTTGCCAACTCCTGTTTGACCACTTCCAATTTGCCTTGATTGGAAAAGGCAATTTGCTTGATTGGAAAACTCAGCAGTGGTCATAGGACTGGAAAAAGGTCAGTTTTCATTCCAATCCCAAAGAAAGGCAATGCCAAAGAGTGCTCAAACTACCGTACAATTGTACTCATCTCAAATCCTAGTAAAGTAATGCTCAAAAATCTCCAAACCAGGCTTCAATAGTATGTGAACCATGAACTTACAGATGTTCAAACTGGATTTAGAAAAGGCAGAGGAACCAGAGATCAAATTGCCAACATCCATTGGACCATCGAAAAAGCAAGAGAGTTCCAGAAAAACATCTGTTTCTGCTTTATTGACTATGCCAAAACCTTTGACTATGTGGACCACAACAAACTGTGGAAATTCTTAAAGAGTAGGGAATACCAGACCATGTGAAATGCCTCTTGAGAAATCTGTATGCAGGTCAGGAAGCAATAGTTAGAACTGGACATGGAACAACAGACTGGGTCCAAATAGGGAAAAGAGTATGTCAAAGCTGTATATTGTCACCCTGCTTATTTAACTTATGTGCAGAATACATCATGAGAAATGCTAGGCTGGATGAAGCACAAGCTGGAATCAAGATTGCCAGGAGAAATATCAATAACCTTAGATATGCAGATGACATCACTCTTATGGCGGAAAGTGAAGAAGAGCTAAAGAGTCTCTTGATGAAAGAAGACAGTGAAAAAGTTGGCTTAAAACTCACCATTCAAAAGCTAAGATCATGGCATCCAGTCCCATCACTTCATGACAAATAGATGGAGCAACAGTGGAAACAGTGAGCGAGTTTATTTTTTTGGGCTCTAAAATCACTGCAGATGTTGACTGCAGCCATGAAATTAAAAGACACTTACTCCTTGGAAGAAAAATTATGACCAACCTAGAGAGCATATTAAAAAGCAAAGACATTGCCAACAAAGGTATGCCTAGTCAAGGCTATGGTTTTTCCAGTGGTCATGTATGGATGTGAGAGTTGGACTATAAAGAAAGCTGAGTGCCAAAGAACTGATGCTTTTGAACTGTGGTGTTGGAGAAGACTCTTGAGAGTCCCTTGAACTGCAAGGAGATCCAACCAGCCCATCCTAAAGGAAATCAGTCCTGAATATTCATTGGAAGGACTTATGCTGAAGCTGAAACTCCAATACTTTGGCCACCTGATGCGAAGAACTGACTCATTGGAAGAGACCCTGATGCTGGGAAAGATTGAAGGTGGGAGGAGAAGGGGATGACAGAGGATGAGATGGTTGAATGGCATCACCAACTCAATGGACATGAGTTTAAGTAAACTTTGGGAGCTGGTGATGGACAAAGATGCCTGACAAGCTGCAGTCCATGGGGTCACAGAGTTGGACACGACTGAGAGACTGAACTGAACTGATTCAGGAAAATAATGTCACCCCTCAAATAACCATTAAATATTTGTATCAAGTTAGATTGCGTTTATAGAAAATTATTATGAAATGAAAGGTAGTAGATTTAATTAGAAGAATATTTTATTGATTTATTTGTGCATATCTGTCACAGCCTTCCGTCACAGAGGTTCAGGCTATTCATTGACACAGAATAGTACAATTTGTCCCTCAGTGGTTCATCAGCTAGGAATGGTTCTTAGAGTTAAGAATGACTACAGTGGTAGAAAAAGAGATAGAGTAAGTGTTGTAAAACCCTCAGAGAGGATGTACTTGACTATAAGCATGTTAATGTAAATTATCCTGTTATATTCTATTCTCTGTCGTCCCAATGAAAATTGTGCTATTTAAGTCCACCAAGCAGTACTTAGCTGTGCTTTTAGATATTCCACTTTATCTGAATATCCCTTTTCTACACTTGATCTTAGCCAAAAGGCTGAGAAGCAATTGACTATCCCTTTTCTTCTCTTCCATTTTTTAATGAAGCCTTAGCAAAAAAAAGAAAAAATTACATTATTAACTTACTGTGCCTTGGGAGCAGTTACTGTGAATTCAGATGCACATTTAATTTAAAATAAAAATTAAAAATATACAAAATGATTATATTTCTTTATGCAAATTTATTTTCCTTCTTGCTAAAAAGATTTAGTTATTGCTTTTGCTTTAGATGGAACACAAATGAGGCATGAGATCTCCCGTTTCTTTTTTACGGTTGAAAACAACATTGAGTATTAGCACAGTCATCAATAGTATATAAAATCTCTAGTTCAGTAGGTTATTGATTTGTGTGATACCACACAACAAAGAAAGTGACTATTTGAAAGAGCCTACAGCTGAACTGTGATAAAAATCATTATAGACTCTTGACTTGAGCTATTCAACAGGTATTAAGTTATGTTTTTAGGACTTTGAGCTGCTTTTTATGTTGCTACATGGATGATCAGTGAGACAAGGAGTTTGGGATTTATTCAACACACACAGTTTCATTACTGTCTTTATCTGGTAAAACACTGATTATGAAGTCAAATATAAACTTTAATTTTATATTGGAAAAATTTTAAAGCCATCACTCTTCAGATGTGATCCAAAGCCATAACCAGGGAATTCACAGGAAGAGTGTATTCACATTAATTATTTATGTAAAGTTGAACTGATACTGTCATTTAGGGCAAATATTTGTTATTATGAAAAATGACTCAATGTCTTTAAATGATCTTTTTAAAAACAGTTGCATATTTAAATTTTAATTTTATTTTTTGTGAACAGTCTAAGGAAATACATGTTGAATTCATAGTTTTATGAACATATTCTCAGTCACAGTGATATAATGGTTCAAGTAGAAAGCAGTATTTTGAAAAGTAATTCTCATGCTAAGCATATCAAATCAGCAAATGCAGTGCACTTCAATGTCTGGTATCTGTGTTTTTCCTTTCTCAGATTTGGTATTGCCAACTTGTCTTGGTATAGTAATATGAGACCAGTTTGGATACTGCAGACCAAAGGGAAGCAATTTTGCCCCCAGAGGATATTTGACTATGTCTGGAGACTTTTGGGTAGTCACAATTTCTAAAATACTTCTAGGAAGCCAGTGTGTATTATACACTTAATACATCTGAAACCAGACTAACCACATTTCAGATGTTCGATAGCCACTTGTAATTGGTGACTACTTGTACTGATGGAGTAGCTTGCCTATATTCTCACCTTTATGACTATTCACCCATCTCTTATGTACAGAAAAAATAATAATAAGGATCTGTTCTGAGTTGTGCCACCAAGTGTGACCAGTATGTTCTTCTATTTAGCAAAGGAGTTTGTTCATCCAAGGATTTTATTAAGATTAGAACTTTCATATTAATGTTATATTCCATCTTGAAAATTACCACTTTTTATGATCTTTAGTCACAAAATCAGAAGGATTATCAGGAGGATGTGGTACAACCTTCATTTGAGTCCATCAGTTCTTGTGCTTATAGTGTCAAGCCTGTTGAGCTGTATCACCTGTATCTCTATCACAGCCTAAAGTCAGTTTAATAATATTAAAAGGGGAAGTACTTTTCTGAGAGGCATCTTAAAAAGTATTTTTCATTTACTCGAAGAAATTCTTGTATACAAAGACAAACAAAATATTTAAGTAGACTTTTCTCATTTAAAATTAAATAGACTATTCTTGTGATTTACTTTCATTTAATGTGACACTGGAGTGCTCATTTGTATTTTCATGAGGATGATGAATCTGTAATTAATGACTTATAAATGATATTATGTCAAAACTACCCCTCCTTTTAAAGTACAAGTATTATGGAATTAACTTTACTATGGGCAAATAAGCAATAAATTAGGGTTATTGTCTGAGTATCCAGACAGTGCTAACCAGAATCTTGGTATTTCTTGGAGAAAGTTGAAAATGCATCTTTCCTTAGCTTTTATTCTCCTGCAAAATATAGGGCTGTCATAAATATAACATAAACATAACAAGTATCATTTTAATTGTTACTTTGAAAGAGTAAAGCAACTTCAAAATATTAATAAAATAGTGTATTCTCCCTCAAAAAATATAAATAGTTTAGATGATTTAATCTAATGTTGAAAACTCCCATACTACTATATATGGCACCTGCAATGAATTTGAAGAACACATATTTTGGTCCAAGTAACTTATCTTAATTTTGGTGCCTTATCTCCCATGGAATCTCTCTCAAATGGCTAGGAACTTGGTGGAATATCTGTTACTGGTTCGAAGAGTTAGCTTCACACTTGGCAATTTGAGGTGTGGTTGATACAACAGCAAAGTCTTTGAATGTCTCTAAAACACATTAAGAAACTTCTCCACTCACAAATGATGGGAATCTTAAAATTGAAGAGAACAGATTGTCAAATGAAACATGATGGTAGGTGATAGAATTTGTTGAAATAGTTATCTATTCTTCATTAATTGTTGCTGAAATGCACCATCTGCTTTAAAAGAATAATCATTTGTGGCATATCATCTTGATATGCTATTCATATGGCATATGTGTCAATCATGACACATTCATGAGAAGAAATTAGTTTATTTTTGAACATCCACATCAGTTCAGTTCAATTCAGTTCAGTCGCTCAGTCATGTCCAACTCTTTGAAACCCCATGAACCGCAGTATGCCAGGCCTCCCTGTCCATCACCAACTCCCAGAGACCACCCAAACCCATGTCCATTGTGTCAGTGATGCGATCCAACCATCTCATCCTCTGTCGTCCCCTTCTCCTCCTGCCTTCAATCTTTCCCAGCATCAGGGTCTTTTCAAATCAGTCAGCTCTCTGCATCAGGTGGCCAAAGGATTGGAGTTTCAGCTTCAACATCTGTCCCTCCAATGAACACCCAGGACTGATTTCCTTTAGGATGGACTGGTTGTATCTTCTTGCAGTCCAAGGGACTCTCAAGAGTCTTCTGCAACACCACAGTTCAAAAGCATCAATTCTGTGCTCAGCTTTCTTTATACTCCGACTGTCATATCCATACATGACCACTGGAAAAACCATAGCCTTGACTAGACAGACCTTTGTTGGAAAAGTAATGTTTCTGCTTTTTAATATGCTGTCTAGGTTGGTCATAATTTTCCTTCCAAGGAGTAAGTGTCTTTTAATTTCATGGCTGCAATCACCATCCATAGTGACTTTGGAGCCCAGAAAAATAAAGTCAGCCACTGTTTCCACTGTTTCCCCATCTATCTGCCATGAAGTGATGGGACCAGATGCCATGATCTTAGTTTTCTGAATGTTGAGCTTTCAGCCAACTTTTTCACTCTCCCCTTTCACTTTCATCAAGAGGCTCTTTAGTTCTTTGTCACTTTGTGCCATAAGGGTGGTGTCATCTGCATATCTGAGGTTATTGATATTTCTCCCAGCAGTCTTGATTCCAGCTTGTGCTTCCTCCAATCCAGCATTTCTCATGATGTAATCTGCATATAAGTTAAATAAGCAGGGTGACAATATACAGCCTTGACATACTCCTTTTCCTATTTGGAAACAGTCTGTTGTTCCATGAACATCCACTTACTAGAGTCATTAATTTTGTGTATTTGGCCAGTATGCTAGGGCAATAATACAATGGGTAATCTACCTTTCAGCCAGATAATTTGTTAGATCTGGCAGGGAATGACTCCTTCAGTTGTTTCAGAATTCTTGGGTAAAGAGAATGAAGATATTTCTTGCCAATGAAGTTATATCAGAGGTATAGTACTGGTCAAATTGATATCTACATGCTTGAAATATTTTGGGGAAGCTAAGTTTCATAAATGTCCATTGTAAGGGTTTGACAGTTATCTTCCAAGTAGGTTTCTATGTGAATCAATAGTACTCTTGCCCAGAAAATATAAAACGGTTTGTGTTTTACAAGCATGTAATCAAGAACAGTGTGATAGGTAATATTAATGACTCAGTATTTTACCTTAGATGTAATACATTCATTTCTTCATAGCATGTGAGACAAAATATGTTCTAGGCAGATGATAATAGTAGACAATATACTAAATATTTCAGTTTGTTCCTTTAAGGGTCACCTAAAGCATCTTTGCATCTTTTTCCATTCCTTCTCAATAATCTAATGATTGATTCTCATTCTGTAATGTGGAAGTTATTAATTTTAGCTTGAATACCTTTGGCAGGTGTTTCTTCTAATTCTCCCTTAACTATTTCCTTCCTTTTAGAAGACAAGCACCCTTAAGGGAAATGACTATCTTTGATTCTTCTAAATATTTTTTCTCAAATCTAGCACTCTTAATCAGTATTAGTTTTAATTAAACTGAAAACTGTATACTATTCCCCATTTTGAGATTAATTGGCTGTCACATATTAAGGAAAGAGTTTAATACACAACGCATTTTTCAAAGAGAAATCAGCCAGATGGGTTTTTTTCCATTTCAGTGGTTGACACACTTTTATATTTATTCCACGTGGCATGTGCTCTTTCTGTCACATCTCTCACTTTAATGAGTTGATAATGTCACCAAATGGTTTTTGGCTATATCAGAACCAGTATGTGTAGGAAATAACTAGAATTCCCTTATGAATACCTGCAAATGTCAAAAGAGTTTCTATGGAGGCATTAAGGGAAAAGAGAACATCTGAGTTAGTGAAAAAAGGGAAGACACACTTTCTGGTAGATCTGTGATGGAAAGTACTTCGGATGGTGCAGTCTCTTCTTCAGAAACACAGGAAGCAGAGCTGACTCACTGTGTGTGTTTGTGTGTGTGTGTGTGTGTGTGTGTATGTAACTGTGACTCACCTTGATTCTTTGTTCACCTAAAAAGGTATCTAGTATACTAGATATTAGTGTATTTACTAGTATATCTATTTACATCCTTGGAGTTGGTTTAGGTTTACTACTGAACATTGAAGAATTTGACAAATACACATGTATTATTTAAACTACCTATAGAAAATATAGAGAAGGGAATGGCAAAACACTTCAGTATTCCTGCCTTGAAAACCCCCTGAACAATATGAAAAGGCAAAAAGATAGGACACTAAATGATGAACTCCCTAGGTCAGTAGGTGCCCTATGTGCTACTGGAGATCAGTGGAGAGATAACTCCAGAAAGAATGAAGAGACGGAGCCAGAGCAAAAACAATACCCAGTTGTGGGTGTTGTGACAGGTTATGGAAGCAAGCTCCGATGCTATAAAGAGCAATATTGCATAGAAACCTGGAATGTTAGGTCCATGAATCAAGGCAAATTGGAAGTGATCAAACAGGATATGGCAAGAGTGAACATCAACATTGTAGGAATCAACAAACTAAAATAGACTGGAATGGGTGAATTTAACTCAGATGACCATTATATCTACTACTGTGGGCAAGAATCCCTTAGACGAAACGGAGTAGCCATCATAGTCAACGAAAGAGTCCGAAATGCAGTACTTTGATGCAATCTCAAAAACAACAGAATGATCTCTGTTCATTCCAAGGCAAACCATTCAATATCAAGGTAATCCAAGTCTATGCCTTGACCAGTAATGCTGAAGAAGCTGAGTTGAGTGGTTCTATGAAGACCTACAAGACCTTCTAGAACTAACACCCAAAAAAGATGACTTTTTCATTATAGGGGACTTGAATGCTAAAGTAGGAAGTCAAGAAACACCTGGAGTAACAGGCAAATTTGGCCTTGGAGTACAGAATGAAGCAGGGCAAAGGCTAAGAGAATTCTGCCAAGAGAACGCACTGGTCATAGCAAACACCCTCTTCCAACAACACAAGAGAAGACTCTACACATGGACATCACCAGATGGTCAACACCAAAATCAGATTGATTATATTGTTTGCAGCCAAAGATGGAGAAGCTCTATACAGTCAGCAAAAACAAGACTGGGAGCTGACTGTGTCTCATATCATGAACTCCTTATTGCCAAATTCAAACTTAAATTGAAGAAACTAGGGAAAATCACTAGACCATTCAGGTATGACCTAAATCAACCCCTAACGATTATACAGTAGAAGTGAGAAATAGATTTAAGGGATTAGATCTGATAGATAGAGTACCTGATGAACTAGACCATCCCCAAGAAAAAGAAATGCAAAAAGCAAAATGGCTGTCTGAGGAGGGCTTACAAGTAGCTGTGAAAAGAAGGAAGCCAAAAGCAAAGGAGACAAGGAAAGATATACCAATTTGAATGCAGATTTCCAAAGAATAGCAAGGAGAGATAAGAAAGCCTTCCTCAGTGATCAGTGCAAAGAAATAGAGGAAAACATAGACTGGGAAAGACAAGAGATCTCTTCAAGAAAATTAGAGATACCAAGGGAACATTTCATGCAAAGATGGGCTTGATAAAGGACAGAAATGGTATGGACCTAATAGAAGCAGAAGATATTAAGAAGAGTTGGCAAGAATACACAGAAGAACTGTACAAAAAAGAGCTTCATGACACAGATAATCATGATGGTGTGTCACTCACCTAGAGCCAGACATCCTGGAATGTGAAGTCAAGTGGGCCTTAGGAAGCATCACTACAAACAAAGCTAGTGGAAGTGGTGGAATTCCAGTTGAGCTATTTCAAATCCTAAAATATGATGCTGTGAAAGTGCTGTACTCAAAATGGAAACAAATTTGGAAAACTCAGCGGTGGACAAAGGAGTAGAAAAGGTCAGTTTTCATTCCAATCCCAAAGAAAGGCAGTGCCAAATAATGCTCAAACTACCATACAATTGCACTCATCTCACACGCCAGTAAACTACCACACAATTGTACTCATCTCACACACTAGTAAAGTCATGCTCAAAATTCTCCAAGCCAGGCTTCAACATTACATAAACCATGAACTTCCAGATGTTCAAGCTGATTTTAGAAAAGGCAGAGGATCCAGAGATCAAATTGCCAACATCTGCTGGATCATAAAAAAAAAAAAACAAGAGAGTTCCAGAAAAACATCTATTTCTGCTTTATTGACTATACCAAAGCTTTTGACTGTGTGGACTACAACAAACTGTGGAAAATTCTGAAAGACATGGGGATACCAGACTACCTGACCTGCTTCTTGAGAAATCTGTATGCAGGTCAGGAAGCAACAGGTAGAACTGGACATGGAACAACAGACTGATTCCAAATAGGAAAAGGGGTACGTCAAGGCTGTATATTGTCACCCTACTTATTTAACTTATATGCAGAGTTCATCATAAGAAACGCTGGGCTGGATGAAACACAAGCTGGAATTAAGATTGACAGGTGAAATATCAATAACCTCAGATATGCAGATGACACCGCTCTTATGCAGAAAACGAAGAAGAGCTAAAGAATCTCTTGATGAAAGATGAGACTGAAAAAGTTGTCTCACCATTCAGAAAACTAAGATCATGGCCTCCAGTCCCAGGACTTTATGGCAAATAGATGGAGAAACAGTGGAAAACAGTGAGCGAGTTTATTTTGGGGGGCTCCAAAATCACTGCAGATGGTGACTGCAGCCATGAAATTAAAAGACACTTACTCCTTGGAAGGAAAATTATGACCAACCTAGACAGCATATTAAAAAGCAGAGACATTGTCAATAAAGGTCCATCTAGTCAAGGCTTTGGTTTTTCTGGTAGTCATGTATGGATGTGAGAGTTGAACTATACAGAAAGCTGAGCGCCGAAGAATTGATGCTTTTGAACTGTGGTGTTGGAGAAGACTCTTGAGAGCCCCTTGGACTGCAAGGAGATCCAACCAGTCCATCCTAACGGAAATCAGTCTGAATGTTCTTTGGAAGGTCTAATGTTGAAGCTGAAACTCCAAAACTTTGGCCACCTTATGTGAAGAGCTGACTCATTTGAAAAGACCCTGATGCTGGCAAAGATTGAAGGCAAGAGGAGAAGGCGACGACAGAGGATGAGATGGTTGGATGGCATCATCAACTCGATGGACATGAGTTTGAGCAAGCTGGAGAGTTGGTGATGGACAGGGAGACCTGGTGAGTTGCAGTCCATGGGGTTGGTGATGGACAGGGAGACCTGGTGAGTTGTAGTCCATGGGGTTGCAAAGTGTCAGACATGACTGAGCAACTGAACTGAGCTGAACTGATTGCAAATAAAACTCGCCTCCAGTCATTAACTCAAAGACTGCTATCTGCCTATTGAAACGAAGCATGCAGGGAACCTCGAGCTTCCTAGTTTCATCTTTGTTGTGCACTTAGTATTTGTATGACCATGGCAAGACGTTTAACCTTAAACTGACTTCAGTCAGTTTCTGCATCTGTAAAATCAGAGTTTTGGATGTCACCTACTTTAGTGACATCACTTTGAGTCTTCAGTCTGAAGGTTTGCATGTGGTTGTGTGTGAATAAGACAGCCTTGATTTAATTCCCTCCTATATTACTTGCTGCTACTGCTGCTAAGTCGCTTCAGTTGTGTCTGACTCTGTTCAACCCCATAGACGGCAGCCCACCAGGCTCCCCCGTCCCTGAGATTCTCCCGGCAAGAACACTGGAGTGGGTTGCCATTTCTTTCTCCAGTGAGTGAAAGGAAAAGTGAAAGTGAAGTTGCTCAGTCATGTCCGACTCTTTGGGACCCCATGGACTGCAGCCTATCAGGCTCCTCCATCCATAGGATTTTCCAGGCAAGAGTACTTGAGTGGGGTGCCATCGCCTTCTCTGAGCTAGTGCCTAAGATTGTCTCATCGTTTTCAAAACGGATCTAAATAAGCATGTGTTAGGAAGATTAAACACAAATAGGGATGTAAAATGCTTAAAATTTGAGAGATTCTATATATCATAATATAGACTCTCTGAAATTTTAACTGTTATTATGAGTTTTTAAGCCATCAAAATGCCTTAAATATTTGTTTAATTTTAGTATAAAACCTTCTATTTGCAAGATGAATGTAAACTCTTCTGGTTCAGCTGTTTTAATTATGTTCCAAGTTTGATCATAAGTACAAAAGAAAAACATAGTATATTTTATTACGTATGCTTTATTGTATCAAAAAGTATTTCTGAAGATAAGGAGTGTCAAAAGCTAAACTAGTCAGTGAAAAATGTAAACCTCTTTAATGAGTAAGTCAGTGCTGTGCTGTGCTTAGTCACTCAGTCCTGTCCAACTCTTTGTGACCCCATGGACTGTGTAGCCCAGAGGCTCCTCTGTCCATGGAATTCTCCAGGCAGGGATATTGGAGTGGGTTGCCATGCCCATCTCCAGGGAATCTTTCCAACCCTGGGATCAAACCCAGGTCTCCCCCATTGCAGGTGGATTCTTTACAGTCTGAGCCACAAGGGAAGCAGTGTAAATCAATATAAAATGCTTATTTCTATATGGATTTTGGCGTATTTCAAATCTTTGCTCTTAAAAAGAATTTATAATCTAGATATAAAAGTAGGAAGTAAACAGTAAAAGTAGTATAATTCATATTTGTTAAGAACAAATATTAATTACTGGACTTTGAACAAGTCATATTAACATATGATTTGGTGATGAGAAAAATCCTGAGTTAGGAGACAAACAGTCATTTAACTGAACGTTGACAAAGGGCTAGACTGCAATGAACAGAGAATGATGCACATGAAGTGGAAGAACGGCATGAGTATTAGGGCAATAGTGGGAAAGACAATGGCAAGCCACTCCAGTACTCTTGCCTAGAAAATCCCATGGATGGAGGAGCCTGGTAGGCTGCAGTCCGTGGGGTCGCTAAGGGTCAGACACGACTGAGCGACTTCACTTTCACTTTCCACTTTCACACATTGGAGAAGGAAATGGCAACCCACTCCAGTGTTCTTGCCTGGAGAATCCCAGGGAAGGGGGAGCCTGGTGGGCTTCTGTCTATGGGGTCACACAGAGTCGGACACGACTGAAGTGACTTAGCAGCAGCATCAGCAGCAGTGGGAAAGACCATGATGTGTTTTGGCGACAGTGGATAGATAGGGCTGGAGATGTCAAGGAGATAAGTCTAAAATGTTGAAACTGAGATCCTTAAATGCCTGTTTAAGGACTAGGATTTTTCCTTCCAAGACAGAAAGAGGAAACTGTTGTAATTTTAACACAGGACAAATAATTTTCAGGGGTGTACCCAGCCTTTCCTGGTAGCACAGCTGGTAAAGAATCCACCTGCAATGCAGGAGACCCTGGTTCTATTGCTGGGTTAGGAAGATCCCCTGGAGAAGGGATAGGCTATCCGCTCCAGTATTCTTGGGCTTTCCTGGTGGCCCAGATGGTAAAGAATTCGCCTGCAATGCAGGAGACCTGGGTTGGGAAGATCCCCTGGAGGAGGGCATGGCAAGCTTGCATGCTGATGTTATTGGCTAAGTCTAGCCATTATTGGAGAAGGAATGGCAACCCACTCTAGTGTTCTTGCCTGGAGAATCCCAGGGTCGGGAGAGCCTGGTGGGCTTCGGTCTATGGGGTCACACAGAGTCGGACACGACTGAAGTGACTTAGCAGCAGCAGCAGCCTTTACATTGATCTGATTTGTTGTCATATAGCAGGTACTTTGCTCTGACTGGCTGACTTCTACCTCACTTTGCTCTAATTGGCTGACTTCTGGTCTGTACACTGAACTGATTGGCTGACTTCTAACCTGACCCATTTGGCTTACCTCAAGCCTGTACATTGCTCTGACACCTAATGGCTCACCTCTAGCCTGAACATTGCTCTGATTGGCTGATACCTAGCCTGAACCTTGCTCTGATTGCCTGACCTCAGGCCTGTACTTTGTCCTGATTGGCTGAATACTAGCTCATACTTTGCTGTGATTGCCTGAATCCTGGCCAGTACGTTGCTCTGATTGGCTGACTCTTAGGCTGCACCTCTTGTTGACTGGCTGACACCTAGACTGTACATTACTCTGATTGACTGTAGCTTGTACTTTGCCCTGATTGCCTGACTCAAAGACTATACATTACTCTGACGGACCTCTAGCCTGTACTCTGAGCTTATTGGCTGACTACTAGCTAGTGTCTTACTCTGATTGGCTAGCAGTAACCTGTAATTTGCCCTTATCAACTAACTCCTAACTTGTATATTGCTCTGATTGGCTGACTCCTAACCTGTGCATTGCTCTGAGTGGCTAACTCCTATCATATATATTGCTCTATTAAAGACTCTTAGCATTTCCCTGCACTGATTGGCTGACTTGAAATTGCACACTGCTCTGATTGTCTGACTCTGGATGGTGCATTGTTCTGATTTGCTTACTCCTAGACTGTGCCTTACTCTGATTGGCTAACTCGAACCTGTACATTGCCCTGAATGGCTGCGTCCTATCCCCTACTTTCTCTGATTGGCTGACTCCTGGCCTGTATTGCTCTGATTATCAGAGTCCTGGCCTGTACTGTGCTCTGACTGGTTACTACTTAGTTTGTTCACTCCTATAATTGGCTGAATCTGAACCCATAGTGTACGGAGATTGCCTGACTCTTCGCCTATACGTTGTCCTGATTGACTAACATCAAGTGTTCTTCGCTCCGATTGGCTGACTCCTAGCCTGCACCTTGTTCTGATTGGTGAAAACAAGCCTACCCGATTAGCTTACTCCTGGCCAGTACTTTTCTCTGATTGACTGACTCCTAGCCATGTCTTGGCCCTGATTCGCTGACTCTGAGCCTGATCTTTACCCTGATTGACTGAATCTGAGCATGTGCATTTAGCAGTTTGACTGACCTCAAGCCTGTAATTTGTCCTAATTGGCTGATCCTAACCTGTATTTTGCTCTGATTGGCTAACTCCTATCCAGTGGTTTGCTCTGATTGGATGACTCCTGGCCTGTACTTTGCACTGATTGGCTGACTCAAAGCTTGCATGCTGATGTTATTGGCTAAGCCTAGTATTTACACTGATTTTATTTGCTATCTTATTGTATTATGGTCTGAAAAAAGATCTTCAGGAGGAAGATAATCATGATGGCGTGATCACTCACCTGGAGCCAGACATGTTGGAATGTGAAGTCAAGTGGGCCTTCGAGATCATCACTACAAACAAAGCTAGTGGAGGTGATGGAATTCCAACTGAGCTATTTCAAATCCTGAAAGATGATGCTGTGAAAGTGCTGCACTCAATATGCCAGCAAATTTGGAAAACTCAGCAGTGGCCACAGGACTGGAAGAGGTCAGTCTTCATTCCAATCCCAAAGAAAGGCAATGCAAAAGAATGCTCAAACTACTGCACCATTGCACTCATCTCACACGCTAGTAAAGTCATGCTCAAAATTCTCCAGGCCAGGCTTCAGCAATATGTGAACCGTGAACTTCCAGATGTTCAAGCAGGTTTTAAAAAAGGAAGAGGAACCAGAGATCAAATTGCCAACATCCGCTGGATTATGGAGAAAGCAAGAGAGTTCCAGAAAAACATCTATTTCTGCTTCATTGACTATGCCAAAGCCTTTGACTGTGTCGATCACAATAAACTGTGGAACATTCTGAAAGAGATGGGAATCCCAGACCACCTGACCTGCCTCTTGAGAAACCTGTATGCAGGTCAGGAAGCAACAGTTAGAACTGGACATGGAACAAAAGACTGGTTCCAGATAGGAAAAGGAGTACATCAAGGTTGTATATTGTCACCCTGCTTATTTAACTTATATGCAGAGTACATCATGAGGAACGCTGGGCTGGAAGAAGCACAAGCTGGAATCAAGATTGCTGGGAGAAATACCAATAACCTCAGATATGCAGATGACACCATCTTTATGGCAGAAAGTGAAGAAGAACTCAAAAGCCTCTTGATGAAAGTGAAAGAGGAGAGTGAAAAGGTTGGCTTGAAGCTCAACATTCAGAAAATGAAGATCATGGCATCTGGTCTCAACACTTCATGGGAAATAGATGGGGAAACAGTGGAAACAGTGTCAGACTTTATTTTCTGGGGCTCCAAAATCACTGCAGATGCTGATTGCAGCCAGGAAATTAAAAGATGCTTACTCCTTGGAAGGAAAGTTACGATCAACCTAGACAGCATATTAAAAAACAGAGACATTACTTTTCCAGCCAAGGTCTGTCTAGTCAAGGCTATGGTTTTTCCCGTGGTCATGTATGGATGTGAGAGTTGGACTGTAAAGAAAGCTGATCGCCGAAGAATTGATGCTTTTGAACTGTGGTGCTGGAGAAGACTCTTGAGAGTCCCTTGGACTGCAAGGAGATCCAACCAGTCCACTCTAAAGGAGATCAATCCTGGGTGTTCATTGGAAGGACTGATGCTAAAGCTGAAACTGCAATACTTTGGCCACCTCATGCGACGAGTTGACTCACTGGAAAAGACTCTGATGCTGGAAGGGATTGGGGGCGGGAGGAGAAAGGAGAATGAGATGGCTGGATGGCATCACTGACTCGATGGACATGAGTTTGAGTGAACTCCAGGAGTTGGTGATGGACAGGGAGGCCTGGCGTGCTGTGATTCATGGGGGCGCAAAGAGTTGACAAGACTGAGCAACTGAACTGAACTGAACTGAGATGACTACTACCTATTCTTTGCTCTGATTGGCTGATGCCTAGCCTGTTCTTTGCTCTGATTGGCTGACTCCAAGCCTTTTCTTTGCTCTGATTGGCTGAGTCCGAGCCTTTACATTGCGCTGATCGGCTGAGTCCTAGCCTGTACATTTCTCTGATTGGCTGAACTCTAGCATAATTTTTGCCCTGATTGGCTGACTCCTAGCCTGTACTTTTCTCTGATTGGCTAACTCCCTTCAGGCAGTCTGCTCTGATTGTCTGACTACTGGCCTATACATTGCTTTGATAGGCTGACTTCTAACTAATCCTTTGTTCTGATTGGCTAAACTCTAGGCTATACTTTGCTCTTGTTGGCTGACTCATACCTTGTTCTTTTATCTTATTGGCTGAGTCCGAGTCTGTACTTGGCCCTGATTGGCTGAGTCCTAGCCTGTACATTTCTCTGATTGGCTAAATTCTAACCTGTACTTTGCTGTGATTGGTCGACTCCTAGCCTGGTCTTTGCTCTGATTGGCTGACTTCAAGCCTTTATTTTGCACTTATTGGCTGAGTCCTAGCCTGTATGTTTCTCTGATTGGCTAGCTCCCATCAGGTAGTTTGCTCTGATTGGCTGTCTCCTAACCAGTTCCTTATACTGATTGTCTGAACTCTAGCTTATAAATTTCTCTGATTGACTGACTTCTAACCTGTCCTTAGCTCTGATTGGCTGAGTTCAAACCTGTACTTTGCCATGACTGGCTGAGTCCTAACCTGAGCATTTCTCTAACTGGCTGAACTCTAGCTAGTCTTTTTCCCTGCCTGGCTGACTCCTAGCCTGTTCTTTACTCTTATTGGCTGAGTCCGAGCCTATACTTTGCCCTGATTTGCTGAGTACTAGCCTGTACATTTCTCTGATTGTCTAAACTCAAGCCTGTAGTTTGCTCTGATTGGCTGACTCCTAGCCAGTACATTGTTCTGATTGGATGAAGTCTAGCCAATACTTTACTCTGATTTGCTGACTCCTAATGTGTCCTTGAGTCTGATTGGCCATTCGGAGCCTGTACTTTGCCATGATTGGCTGATTCCTAACCTGAACATTTCTCTGATTGGCTGGACTCTAGCCTGTCTTTTACCCTGATTGGCTGACTAGTGGCATGTACATTGCTCTGATTGGCTGTCTCCTAGCCAATACCTTGTTCTGATTGGTTTACTGTAGAGCCCTTATTACCTGATTCCTAACTTGTATATTGCTCTGATTGGCTGATTCTTAGCCTGTGCATTGCTCTGATTTTCTTACTCCTATCCTGTACTTTGCTCTGAGTGGCTAAGTCCTATCTGGTAGTTTTCTCTGATTGGCTGAATCCTGGCCTTGCCTTGCCCTGATTGGCTGACTCAAAGCTTGCATGCTGTCCTGATTGGTTAAGTCAGCCTTTATATTGGTCTGGTTTGCTGGCTTATAACCAGTACTTTTCTCTGACTGGCTGACTCCTGGCCTCTCCTTTGCTCTGATAGGCTGCCTCCTGACCTGTAGTTTGCCCTGATTGGCTGATTTTAGTCTGTGTATTGCTCTGATTGGCTGATTCCTAGCATGTACTTTGCTCTGAATGGCTAACGTCTAACTGTTAATTTTCTCTGATCGGCTGACTCCTGAATTGTATTTGCTCTGATCGGCTAACTCCTAGTATGTACATTGCTCCGATTGGCACACTCCAAGTCTGTACTTTGCACTGATTGTCTGACTTGAAACTGGTATTCTGCTCCGATTGTCTGACTCCATTCTGTGCATTGGTCTATTTGCTGAATCCTAGATTGTACTTCGTAGCTCAGTCGGTAAAGAATCTGCCTGCAGTGCAGGAGACCCGGTTTTGATCCTTGGGTTGGGGAGATCCCGTGGAGAAGGAAATGGCAATCCACTCCAGTATCCTTGCCTGGAAAATCTCATGGACAGAGGAGCCTGGTGGGCTGTAGTTCATGGGGTCGCAAAGAGTCGGGCACGACTGAGCAACTAACACTGAGACTGTACCTACTGTGAGTGATTGCCTTGAACCTGTACTTTACGTTGGTTGGCTGACTCCTATCCCCTCTACTTACTATTATTGGCTGACTCCTGGCCTTTAGTTTGCTCTGATTGGCTATCCCCTAGCATGTAACCTGCTATGATGGGCATACTCCATGCCTCTATCTTCCACTGATTGGCTGACTTGAAGCGGGTATTCTGCTTTGATTCTCTGACTCTAGCCTGTGCATTTTTCTGATTTGCTGACTCCTAGACTTACCTTACTGTAATTGGCTGATTTGAACTTGTACTTTACCCTGATTGGCTGAATCGTATCCCCCACTTGCTCCGATTGGCTGACTTCTGGCCTGTAATTGGTCTGCTTGGCTGACTGATAGCCCATAGTTTGCTCTTACTAGCTGACTCCTATCACCTCCTTTGCAGTGTTTAGCTGTTTCTTAGCCTGTTCTTTGCTCTGATTGGTTGACTCCTAGCCTGTGCTTTTGTTACCAAAATATATGTGGCTTCCTGCTGCTTGCTGCTCAAAAGCCAAAAACAAGCAAGGTTGGTGGCTAGGAAAGATTGCTTAATTTCAGACACTGGCAGCCGTGGTGGCAAGATGAATGTCTGGCCTAAGGCCAACTCCCCACCTCTGGCAACTATTGTAGTAAGAGCTTTCATGGACAGCAGTGGGCTATGAGCAGAAACAGCATATTCAGCTCTGACATTCATCTTCCAAATGCTCATCAGTGATCTGATCAGAGTCATATTGGTTGTTTTAGGTACCCTTAATCTTCAGTTCTAAGGTCAGTTTGTTCCCATTTATTTGAGGCAAATTATTGGAATTGTGGCAGCATATGTCGTGGGTACAGTCTGGTCATCATGAAGCTAACTTTTTCACCCTAGTTTTTGATATCTGTATTCATCACAGGATGTACCTCAGAATAGTATCTGTAGAACTAAAGGTCCTTGATTATGCTTAATGAGTACATTATTATTATTTGGTTTCCTTTACTGTTTTCCTTTGTTTTCGCATTTTCTGATGTTTCTGATTAAATTTATTCTTTGACTAAAGTTTTCCAAACACAAAAGGCTGACTGAGGACATGGTGGGTGCAGGAAGGCAAGGATCATAGGGTTCTACTCTGTTTCAAACCTCCCTTTTCTTGATTACTCTGCAATCATGAATAGGAACAGGTACAGAAGAAGAAAGGGAATATTACTTTGTCATAGTACCTGGACAAGCATTTGAAAATTATTAGACATTCAGTTCAGTTCAGTTCAGTCACTCAGTCGTGTCCGACTCTCTGCGACCCCATGAATCACAGCACACCAGGCCTCCCTGTCCATCACCAACTCCCGGAGTTCACTCAAACTCATGTCCACAGAGTCGGTGATGCCATACAGCCATCTCATTCTCCGTCATCCCCTTCTCCTCCCGCCCCCAACCTTTCCCAGCATCAGAGTCTTTTCCAGTGAGTCAACTCGTCGCATGAGTTGGCCAAAGTATTGGAGTTTCAGCTTTAGCATCAGTCCTTCCAATGAACACCCAGGATTGATCTCCTTTAGAGTGGACTGGTTGGATCTCCTTGCAGTACAAGGGACTCTCAAGAGTACAATGAGAATAATAATCAAAATGCATCTTTGTATTTTTTTCTGAATGTATTTTTACTTAATGGTTAAAGCAGATGTACAGTGTATGTTTAATAGGCCGCAAACAGGCTGTGCTTGTTAGTCTAAAATTCAAGATAAATCATGTGTCAGTTCAGTTCAGTCGCTCAGTCTTGTCCCACTCTTTGTGACCCCATTAATCGCAGCACGCTAGGCCTCCCTGTCCATCACCAACTCCCGGAGTTCACTCAAACTCATGTCCATTGAGTCGGTGATGCCATCCAGCCATTTCATTCTCTGTCGTCCCCTTCTCCTCCCGCCCCCAATCCCTCCCAGCATCAGAGTCTTTTCCAGTGAGTCAACTCGTCGCATGAGGTGGCCAAAGTATTGCAGTTTCAGCTTTAGCATCAGTCCTTCCAATGAACACCCAGGACTGATCTCCTGTGTAGGCCAGCATTATTTCCCCATACCTCAGTATGTGAAAATTTCTTCCATCATTTGCCCCTTTTAATTGTAACTCCTTTCAAAGAAAGCATTGATCATCAGTTATTTCTCTGATGTTGGCAGAGTGGCTCTTTTCCCTCCTCTGGGTCCAGCCATTTCTCTGGGTGATTGGACTTGTTTTTCTTTATATATTTGCCTAGTTGTTCATGTTGGGGGAAAACTAATCAGATATCATGAACAGGCTCAGAGGTATGTTCACAGGGAAATGCTTTCTAGGCCATACATTTTATCATTTATATCCAATTGTCATACAGATATTGTACATGTGCTTTAAGTTATAAACTTAAAGCCAGCAGTGCTGCATATCACAAGTAGTTATACTCTGTGACCACGTTATTGTACAATATTTCCATCCTGAATATTGAGGTCAAAATATGATTAGAAACAAGACAATTACTTTCCTTTAGAAGTCTGTTACCAAAATCAGATCAATATTCCACTAGAACTTTGCTCTCTTCATAGATAGAAAAAAAATTAGATCGAAAATCAGTTTACTATTAACAAAATTAATTTACCTAATTAAATTTAGCGTAATCTTAATCCTGCCAAGGTACAAAATTCATTTTTCAAAGTTCCTTTTTCAGAAACCTTTTTTTTATCATCTCCTAAATCCCCACAAAGTTGTCCTGCATTTCCCTATACAGAAACAAACACCTATAGGACAGAAGGGTTATCATCATTCTTTCTCAACAAAAATATTTCCATTCTTTATACCTTCTCTTTGCTGACAACACATATCCTACTTGCTTTACACACTGCTATGGTTTCCTTATCACTTTTCATATCACAAGTTTTAACCCTGGAAAACATAACAAATCCAAGACAAAAGTGACTAAAATGATATAGCAACATTTTCGGATTGGCAAATAAAAGAATATATTCCATACACTTTAAAAACATTCATTTTATCACACCATAATCTTTCTTTAATGATACAACATGCATGTTTAAAAACCCAAACATCTTTAGTTTCCTTCTTCTTTTTTTTTTAATTTTAATTGGAAACTAATTACTTTATAATATTGTATTGGTTTTGCCATACATTGACATGAATACGCCCTGGGTGTACATGTGTTCCCCATCTTGAATCCCCCTCCCACCTCCCTCCCCATATCATCCCTCTGAGTCATCCCAGTAAACCAGACACAAGCATCCTGTATCATGCTTCGAACCTGGACTGGCGATTCGTTTCACATATGATAATATACATGTTTCAAAACCATTCTCCCAAATCATCCCACCCTCGCCCTCTCCCACAGAGTCCAAAAACTTCTATACATCTGTGTCTCTTTTACTGTCTCGTATGGCAAGCCACTCCAGTACTCTTGCCTGGAAAATCCCATGGACAGAGGAGCCTGGTGGGCTACAGTCCATGGGGCCACTACTAGTCAGACAAGACTGAGAGACTTCACTTTCACTTTTCACTTTCACACATTGGAGAAGGAAATGGCAACCCACTCCAGTGTTCTTGCCTGGAGAATCCCAGGGATGGCGGAGCCTGGTGGGCTGCCGTCTATGGTGTCGCCCAGAGTCGGACACAACTGAAGCGACTTAGCAGCAGCAGCAGCAGCAGCATACAGGGTTATCATTACCATCTTTCTAAATTCCATATATATGCATTAGTATACTGTATTGGTGTTTTTTTTTTTCTGGCTTGCTTCACTCTCTATAATAGGCTCCATTTTCATCCACCTCATTAGAACTGATTCAAATGTATTTTTTAATGGCTGAGTAATACTCCATTGTGTATATGTACCACAGCTTTCTTATTCATTTGTCTGCTGATGGACATCTAGGTTGCTTCCATGTCCTAGCTATTATAAACAGTGCTGTGATGAACATTGGGGTACACGTGTCTTTCAATTCTGGTTTCCTCGGTGTGTACTCCCAGCAGTGGGATTGCTGGGTCATATGGCAGTTCTATTTCCAGTTTTTTAAGGAATCTCCACACTGTTCTCCATAGTGGCTGTGAAGAAGACAAAAATATATATATTTAGATTTGTTTTATTTGTAAGTGCTTATTTTTTTTAAGGCCAGTTCAATAGAACTCCTTTAAAAGTTAACCTCAACAATATTATGCAAAGTCAAAAGCCCATATTGAGACATGCAGACCTCCAGACAAATGGATATCTTAAGGTTTCATCGTTTTACATTTTATGAATTAGACATTGCAGTTAAATGTATCCGTTTATGAATAACAGAATAGCCAATTTTACACACGCAATTTTAAGCCTTCTCTTTCTTCCCTTTGGCTTGAAGTTTTACTTATTAATCCAAAGATGAAGTCTCAGGCAAAGTGGACATGTATGTAATTCAAGGACATGATGAGAGTCAACTTCCAACTTTCTTCTAGGCATATTTTTGTTTTAGCATGGTCTGAAAAAGTTGTTTTATCAAGCTAGCCTTCTCTAACCGCACATGCATAGAGAAACGGTTTTTAGAATTGCAAGTTTCATCTTAACCAATTTTCTTAGGAATCTAAAGAATACTTTGCTATATATTGTCCAAAAAAAAAAAGTTTCTTTTTTGTTAGTCATGATTCCATGGCTAAAATTTCTCTTATTGAATTGAACCTGCATTTCCCATTTTGCATAAGGCAACAAAATACCACTGACACAAATGGAATACACACACATGCACCAAACAACAGGTCAGTCACAAACCCTCTCCGAGGGAGACTGGTACAGATTCCCAGACAAACACTGCCCTAACATGAAGCATCCCCAGTGGCAGCTGACGTCAGAGCCAATTGGCAAAATGCTCAAATGACACTCACTAACGTGAGTGTCATGGTTCTCACCAAAGGTCCTCAATGGTAGATAGATGTCAGAACCAATTGTCAAGAATGCACCAACAGCACTGTTCACAATCCTCGACATCAGACACACATCAGAACCAATTTGCAAAATGCTCAAATGGCACCTCAAGCCCCAGTTTTCAACATCAGAACCAACTGGCAAGAATGCCCAAATAGTACTAGCACTCACAAGTGAGAAGATTGCCCATGTGTACACTGGTGGACTAACCAAGATTTGGAGCTTGTCAGCTCATCTCAAGTCTAAGTTTTCATTCCACCAAGGAAAAGCATAAGTTGGCAGCCAGGGCCGAGCAAGGGAGAAACAGGGAGGATTCTCAAAATAAATGGTTTTGGCAGGTGCTAGGAACGTCTCCGAAATCCCCTACTCTGGGTTAGCTAGCCACAAGCAGCAGGCTCATACATTATCATGGCCACAGGTCTCCCCTGGAAAACCCAGGAGAACCAGGTGCCATGAAAGCTCAAGAGCCAGCAGTAGGCAGCCCCATGATGGGCATCAAAGTCTGTTACCAAAAGGTGTGTGGGGTCTGGCTGCTCTCCTCTCAAAAGCCAGTAAACTGGTCAGGTTGTTGTAAAGAAAAGTTTACTTTATTTCAGAGGCCTGCAACTGAGTGATAGGCGGGCGGATGTCTGTCCAAAGATGGACCACCACCGCCTCCCCCACCACTGTCAACCATTGAGGCAAGAACTTTTTTAGATAGAAGGAGGGACTATATGCAGAAAAGGCACAGTCAATGTTAAGTCATCTTGGTTGTCTTAAGTACAGTTAATCTTCAATTCCAGGGTCCATTTGTTCCCATTTCTTTGAAGCCAGTTCTCAGAATTGTGGCAGCTTATGTCATGAGTACAGGCTGGTCATCATGAAGTTAACTTCTTCACCCTAGTGTTTTAGTATCTATATGACAGCTTACAGGATGTGGCTCAGAATATTATCTATAGCCTTCGAGAAATATTTAAAGGTCCTTGACTATGCTTAATCAATACATTATTGTTATTCGGTCTCCTTTGACTGCTTTCCTTGGTTTTCACATGTTCTCACTTTTATGATTAAACTTATTCTTTGTCTAAAGTTTTCCACAGACCAAAGGCAGGCAGAGGACATGGTGTGTGGGGGTAAGGACCTCAGGGTTCCTCTCCATATCACTTTGCTCTGATTGACTGACTCTGATTGCCTGTACTATGCCCTGATGGTCTGACTCCTAGCCTATAAATTTCTCTAGTTCGCAGACCTCTAGCCTGTACGTTGCTCTGATTGGCTGTCTCATAGCCTGTACCTAATGCTGATTGGCTAATTCTAGTCTGTACTTTGCTCTGATTGGATGACTTCAGACCTGTACTTTGCTTTCATTGGCTGACTGCTAGCCTGTACATTGCTCTCACTGGCTGACTCTTTGGTTGTAATTTCCACAGATTGAAAGTGAAAGTGTTAGTCACTCAGTCCTGTCCAACTCTTTGCAGCCCCAGGGACTGTAGCCTGCCAGGCTCCTCCATCCATGGGATTATCCAGGCAAGAATACTGGAGTGGGTTGCCATTTCTGTCTCCAAGGGACCTTCCTGACCCAGGGATCGAACTTGGGTCTCCCTCATTGTAAGCAGACTTTTAAGAGTCTGAGCCACCAGGGAAGAGCTTTCCCTGATTGGCTGACTCCTATTCTGTAATTTTCTCTTATTGGCTGACTTCTAGCCTGCACTTAACCCTGAAAGGCTGACTCCTAACCTGTACCTTGCTTGATTGGCTGAACTCTAGCCAGTATGTTGCTCTGATTAGATGTCTTGCAGCATGTACATTGGGCTTCCCTGATAGTTCATGGTAAAGAATCTGCCTGCAATTCAGGAGACCCCGGTTTGATTCCTGGGTTGGGAAGATGCCCTGGAGAAGGGATATGCTACCACTCCAGTATTTTTGGGCTTCCCTGGTGGTTAAGTTGGTAAAGAATTCTGCAATGCACAAGACCTGGGTTCGATCCCTGGGTTGGGTAGACACCCTGGAGGAGGGCATGGCAACCCACTCTAGTATTCTTGACTGGTGAATCCCCATGGACAGAGGAGCCTGGCGGGCTGCAGTCCATGGTGCCGCAAAGAGTCAGTCAGGACTGAGCGACTAAGCACAGCACAGCCTGTACCTTACTCTGGTTGGGTGACTCCTAACCCATACTTTGCTCTGTTTGGCTGACTCTTGGCCTGTATATTGCTCTGATTAGCTAAGTCCAAGCTTGCACTCTGCTGTGATTGCCTGACTCTAACCTGTAGGTTGGTCTGATTCACTGACTCCTACCTTTACTTTGCTCTGACTGGCTAGCTCCTAGCATGTCCTTTGCTCTGATTGGTTGACTCCTAGCCTGTACTTTGCTCTGATTGTATGACTCCTAGCCTACATCCTGTTCTGATTTGCTCACTTCTAGCCTGTATGTTGTTCTGATTGGCTGACTCCTAGAATGTACCTTACTTTGATTGGCTCATTCTAGCCTTTACTTTGCCTTGATTGGCTGACTCCTAGCCCAGTTTGCTCTGATTGGCTGACTCAAAGCTTGTGGGGGTGCTGAACTGATTAAGTCTAGCCTTTACATTGGTAGGATTTGCTCTCCCCTACCCTGTTTTGTGCTCTGATTAGCTGATTCCTAGCCTGTACTTTGCTCTGATGGTCTAACTCCTTTCCAGTAGTTTGTTCTGATTGGCTGGCTCCTGGCCTGTAGTTTTCCCTGGTTGACTGATTCCTAGCCCCTACTTTGCTCTGACTGGCTGGCTCTTGGCCTATACGTTGCTGTGATTGGCAGACTCCAGGCCTATACTTTTTTCTGACTGGCTAACTCCTAGCCTGTACATTGCTCTGATTGGCTGACTCCTTCCCTGCACTTTGTACTGATTGGCTGACTTGAAGCTTGTACCCTTCTCTGATTGTCTGACTCTAGCTTGTGCATTGGTCTGATTTACTGAGTCCTAGACTGTACCTTACTATAATTGGCTGATTCAAACCTATACTATGCTCTGATTGGCTGACTCCTAGCCCCTACTTTCCCCTGATTGGCTTATTCCTAGATTGTTCTTTGCTTTCACTACTGACTCCTAGCATTTCTTTTGCTGTGATTGGCTGCTTCTTAGTCTGTACCTTGCTCTGGTTGGCTGACTCCTAGCCTGTGCTTTAGTTACCAAAATGTATGTAGGTTCCAGCTGCTTGCTTCTCAATAGCCAATAAACAGGCCAGGATGGTGGAAAGGAAATCTTGCTTAATTTAGATGCTGGCAACTGGGGTGGCAAGAAGAATATCAGGCCCAAGGCCAACTCTCCACCAATGGCAACCTTTGGGGTAAGAAAGGGCTTTTATAGACAGGAGGAGGGGGGCTATATGCAGAAATAGCATAGTCAGCTCTGATGATCATCTTAGAATGGTCATCAGTGGTCTGAGTCATCTTGGTTGTTTTAGGTCCCCTTAATCTTCCATTCCAGGGTCTGTTTGTTCCAATTTCTTTGAGGCCAGTTCTCAGAATTGTGGCACCTTACGTCATGGTCATCATGAAGTTAACTTCTTCACCCTAGTGTTTGGTGTCTATATGACAGTTCATACAAAGTGGCTCAGAGTATTATCTCAAGACTTTGAGAAAGATTTAAAGATCACTCTCTATACTTGATCGGTATAATATTCTTATTTGATCTTTTTTGACTGTTTTCCTTGTTTTTCACATGTTCTGATTTTTCTGATTAAACTTATTCTTTGACTAAAGTTTTCTACACACAAAAGACTGGCTGAGAACATGTTGGGGGGTGTGGGAAGGCAAAGATCATAGGATTCTGCTCTGTTTCAACCCTCCCTTTTCTTGGATACTCATCAGTCTTGTATAGGGACAGGTACAGAAGAAGAAAGGGAATATTACTTAGTCATAGTACCTGGACAAACACTTGAAAATTACTAGACATGACAATAAGGATAACAATCAAAATGCATCTTTGTATTATTTTCTGAATGTAATTTTTCTTAATGGTTAAAGCATATGTACAATGTATGCTTAATAGGCCATAAACAGGCTGTATTGGTTAGCCTAAAGTTCAAGATAACCCACATGCAGGCCAGAATTATTTCCCCATACCTCAGCAGGTGAAAATTTCTTCCAGCATTTTCCCCTTTTAATTATAACTCCTTTGACAGAATCTGTTGATAATCAACATATTTTTCCTGTGTTGGCAGAGTGGAAATCTTTTCCCTGTTCTGGATCCATCCATGTCCCTCAGTTCTAGTCCTCACTTTGATCTGATGGCTGACTCCCAGACTGTGATTTTCCCTGCTTGTCAGAGTCCTAACTTGTACTTTGCTCTGATTGGCTGACTCCTAGTCTATAGCTTGCTCTATTTGGCTGAGTACTAGCTGGTACTTTATTCTGATTGTCTGTCTCCTAGCCTGTACCTTACTCTGATTGGCTCTCTTCTAGTCTTTGCTTTGATTTGCTGACTCATAGCTGATATTCCTTAAATCCTAAGCATCAGGAGAGATAAGAAAGCCTTCTTAAGTGAACAATGCCAAAAAAAAAAATAATAAAGAAGAAGAAGAAAACCATAGAATGGAAAAGGCTATAGATCTCTGCCAGGAAAGTGGAGATACAAATGGAACATTTCATGCAAAGGTGGGCACAATAAAGGACAGAAATGACAAGGAACTTAACAGAAGCAAAGAGAAAAAGAAGAGGTGGCAAGAGTACACAGAACTATGCAAAAAGGTCTTCATGACCAAGGTAACCATGATGGTATAGTCACTCACCTAGAACCAGATATCCTGGATTGAGAAGTCAAGTGGGCCTTAAGAATCATTATTATGAAGAAAGCTAATGGAGGTGATGGAATTGCAGCTGAATTGTTTCACATCCTAAAAGATGATGCTGTTAAAGTGCTACATTCAATATGCCTGCAAATTTGGAAAAATCACCAGTGGCCACAGGACTGTAAAAGGTCAATTTTTATTCCAATCCCAAAGAAAGGCAATGCCAAAGAATGTTGAAACTACTGTATAATTGCACTCATTTCACATTTTTCAAGGTAATGCCCCAAATCCTTTGAGCTAGCCTTTGACATTACATTAACTGAGAAATTCCAGATGTACAAGCTGGGTTTAGAAAAACCAGAGGAACCAGAGATCAAATTACCAATATTCATTGGATCATAGAAAAAGCATGAGAATTGCAAAACGCATCTGCTTCATTGAGTAAGCTAAAGCCTCTGATTATTTGGACCATAACAAACTGTGGAAAATTCTTAAACAGATGGGCATACCAGACACCATACCTGTCTCCTGAGAAATCCAAATGCAGGAGAAGAAGCCACTATTAGAACCAGACATGGAAGAATGAATTAGTTCAAAATTGGGAAAGGAGTATGTCAAGCTTATATATTGTCACCCTGCTTATTTAACTTATATGCAGAGTACATCATGCAAAATGCTGGGCTGGATGACTCACAAGCTGAAATCAAGGTTACTTTAAGAAATATCAACAACCTTAGATATGCTGATAATATCACTCTAATGGCAGAAATCAAAGAGGAACTAAAGAGCCTCTTGATGGAGGTGAAAGAGGAGAGTGAAAAGCTGACTTAAAACTCAACATTAAAAAAGCTAAGATCATGACATCTGCTCCCATCACTTCATGGCAAATAGATGGGAAAAATGTGGAAATGGTGACATTTTATTTTCTTGGGCTCCAAAATCACTGTGGATGGTGACTGCATGAAATTAAAAGATACTTGCTCCTTGGAAGAAAAGTTGTGGCAAACCTAGATGGCATATTAAACAGCAAAGGCATCACTTTGCCCACAAAGATCCATATAGTCAAAGCTATGGTTTTTTCTGTAGTCTTATATGGCTGTTAGAGTTGGATCATAAAGAAGACTGAGTGCTAAAGAATTGATACTTTCAAAATGTGGTGCTGGAGAAGACACTTGAGAGTCCCTTGGACAGCAAGGAGATCAAACCAGTCTATCTTAAATGAAATTAATCTGAATATTCCTGGAAGGACAATATACAGCCTTGACGCACTCCTTTTCCTATTTGGAACCAGTCTGTTGTTCCATGTCCAGTTCTGACTGTTGCTTCCTGACCTGCATACAGGTTTCTCAAGAGGCAGGTCAGGTGGTCTGGTATTCCCATCTCTTTCAGAATGCTCCACAGTTTATTGTGATCCACATAGTCAAAGGCTTTGGCATAGTCAATGAAGCAGAAATAGATGTTTTTCTGGAACTCTCTTGCTTTCTCCATGATCCAGCGGATGTTGGCAATTTGATCTCTGGTGCCTCTGCCTTTTCTAAAACCTGCTTGAACATCTGGGAGTTCACGGTTCACATATTGCTGAAGCCTGGCTTGGAGAATTTTGAGCATGATTTTACTAGCATGTGAGATGAGTGCAATTGTGCGGTAGATTTTGCTTGTTTAACTTATACGCAGAGTACATCATGAGGAACGCTGGGCTGGAAGAAGCACAAGCTGGAATCAAGATTGCTGGGAGTAATATCAATAATCTCAGATATGCTGATGACACTACCCTTATGGCAGAAAGTGAAGAGGAACTCAAAAGCCTCTTGATGAAAGTGAAAGAGGAGAGTGAAAAGGTTGGCTTGAAGCTCAACATTCAGAAAACAAAGATCATAGCATCTGGTCCCATCACTTCCTGGGAAATAGATGGAAAAACAGTGGAAACAGTGTCAGACTTTATTTGTTTGGGCTCCAAAATCACTGCAGATGCTGATTGCAGCCAGGAAATTAAAAGACGCCTACTCCTTGGAAGGAAAGTTATGACCAACCTTGATAATATACTAAAAAGCAGAGACATTACTTTGCCAACCAAGGTCCGTCTAGTCAAGGCTATGGTTTTTCCCGTGGTCATGTATGGGTGTGAGAGCTGGACTGTAAAGAAAGCTGATCACCGAAGAATTGATGCTTTTGAACTGTGGTGTTGGAGAAGACTCTTGAGAGTCCCTTGTACTGCAAGGAGATCCAACCAGTCCATTCTAAGGGAGATCGATCCTGGGTGTTCATTGGAAGGACTGATGCTAAAGCTGAAACTGCAATACTTTGGCCACCTCATGCGACGAGTTGACTCACTGGAAAAGACTCTGATGCTGGGAAAGGTTGGCGGGTGGGAGGAGAAGGGGACGACCGATAATGAGATGGCTGGATGGCATCACCGACTCTGTGGACATGAGTTTGAGTGACCTCCGGGAGTTGGTGATGGACAGGGAGGCCTGGCGTGCTGTGATTCATGGGGTTGCGGAGAGTCGGACACGACTGAGCGACTGAACTGAACTGAACTGAACTGAACTGATTCCTGCAAGGACTGATGTTGAAGCTGAAGCTCCAGTACTTTGGCCACCTTATGCGAAGAACCAACTCATTGGACAAGTCCTGATGTTGGAAAAGATTGAGGGTAGAAGGAGAAGGGAGTTACAGAGGATTAGATGGTTGGGTGGCATCATCGACTCAGTGAACATGAGTTTGAACAAACTCCGGGAGGTGGTGAAGGACAGGGAAGCCTGGCATGCTGCAGTCCATGGGGTTGTAAAGAGTCAGACACGACTTAGCAACTGAGCAACAACAAAGCATCACACATATTGTGTATATGAGTTCCCTCTGTTTGCACATGGCATGCTGGCTGTTAACAATATGTGAGTTAAACAAACTTAGTTCTTGTTTACAAACTCATTTAAATGTTCTGGGTTTCGTTCTTTTTCTTTCATCCATCTTCTGGAGTTTTTGCATCTTTTTATTAGTGTAACTCTTTCACTTTTTATCTTTAAATATTAGCTTTTTTAAAAAACTTTTTTTCTGTATTGGGGTACAGCCAATGAACAAACTATGTTGTGATAGTTTCAGGTGAATATATACACACTGCTGTATTTAAAATGGGTAAAGAACAGGGACCTACTATATAGCACATGGAACTCAGCTTAATATTATGTGGCAGCCTGGATAGAAGGGGGACTTTGAGGGAGAATGTACACATGTGTGTGTATGGCTAAGTCCCTTCAGTGTAACTGTTTTAGATTAATCTTTTTCATATGCCACATTGCAGGCTATGAGTTTTTATGTTATTTAAGAATTCTTTCCTTCCATTAGGTTAATTTTTCTTATTTACAGTTTATTGATGTATTCAGAAGATTTGATTTAACTCCTTTTTTCTTACTCTGTATTATCTATGTCTAATATTTTCCCCTTTCTTTTTCATAAGCATATTTTAATATAATTCTGTTTTTATTTATATTCAGACACTTGACAATTAATTTTTATCCTTCTGTTGATTTATTCTATAAATTAAAAGATGTGTGATCTAAATCACTAGAAGGTATTGGCAGGAGTGCTTATGGTGAATCAGATGTATTTGCAATATTGCTAGAGTGAAAATCTGAAGTAGGCTAGTTTTAAATAATTACAGTGGTATCTTGAGAACCTATCATTGATGAATTGTAGCATTTCTGTATAATTTTTTAAAGAAATAATACATGACAAATGATCTTGGAGGCACGGACAAAATAAAGAAAAAGAAACAACATTGATGACTCTGAATTAAAAGTAAAATCATGTATATCATAATGATACACCTTAAAATCAATGACACTATTGTGAACTATGATATGTAATTACTGAGACCTTTACTGAACCCTCCACCATGAAAAATGAGTATATTAGTAGACTCTCTTTCCATCTCTGCTTTCTAATAATTATTTTTATATTATATATAATGTAGGCTCTATAATATATACTTTTAGAGTAATAATAATCTATTTTTGACTTATCAACTTAGTATTTTACTTCCCTCAATGAAAAATGTTGAAATTATTATATTTATACTTTCTCACACCCCATGTCATAATTTTAAAATTTCTTGTTAAACAGAACCATATGAAACTGACCATTTTCCAAGGTCAAAATTGCCAACTCTTGACAATTTCATATAGTCTAACTTAATTACTATTATTTTTATACTAAGTTTTTATCATTTTAACTCACAAAACCATAATTTACACACAGCCTAGGAGATTTATTTGTATATAGCAATTGCCTCTGTATAAAATGTATATTTTCAAAATCAGCTTGCCTGTGGATCTCTAGGGCAAGTATTTTTCTCCCAGTAGGAAGTGTACCCAGTACTTTCTCACATAACACACCAACATAAGTTTCTCTAGATCTTTTTCTACTGACCACAAATATGGACGTCTTGGAAGTATGCTCTCAACTTTGGTGACAACTAGTAGTCTTACACAAATGCTGTCTACTTTTTGACACAGAGATACCTACAAAATGTACATAACTGTGTTAACATCTTGTATTAATTTCTATAGATAGAATTGAGTCTGTAATTTCTAGGAAAGTAGAAAAATTTCAAAAACCAGAAAAGCAGTAGTTAACAAATTTTGATAAATCAAGCTATGAGAAAAGGAAAATAAAGGAGAAAGGTGTAAAATTCAAATCACATAAAGAAAAACAAAATAGTATGATAGAAATTAGACTAAATCAGTAATAGAAATTTTCTAATTATGCTTAACAAGATTAAAAATATGTACTATAAGGGTAAAAATAAGGAGCAAGATAAAGAGAATCCAGATTTTTTAAACAGCAGCATAATAAGATTATTAGTGATACAATCAGTCAGAGTAGAATTTAAGTTTAAAATCATTCAGTGAAACAAGCTTGGATTTTTGTGTCATCAAATGATATGGCCCATAAAGTGTGTATATAACAGCTCAGTATAATTACTTATTGAATAAGGTAATGTCAAAATGTAAAATGAAGTGTTTTCCAAAAATACTGTAAATAGATGAATCCACATAGAGGGAATCCTTCATGTATTTTCTCAGAAATTGACAAATAAAGTAGACAAAAAATAGAAAATTTAAGTAGAATTAATAAACTTAGTCAAAAAGATGAATAGAGAAAATTGTGCACAAGGAACAAGTCTTTGTTAAGTCACTCCAGAACATTCCCCAAAACTGACCATATTAGAGCCACATAGAAAATTATAATACAAAAAGAGTATCATATTGGCTACATTCTCTGAATTCTGTACAATGAAACAAGAATTGAAAATAAATTGAGGACTTCCCTGGTGGGCAGTAGATGGGAACCTGCCTGCCATTTCAGGGAACATGGGTTCCATCCCTGGTCCGGGAGTATTCCACATGCCTTGGAGCAACTAAGCCCATGCACCACAACTTCTGAAGCTCGCACACCCAAACTACTGAGCCCTCGTGCTCCAACTATGGACCTGGGGCACCTATAGCCTGTTGCTCTGCAACATGTGAAGCCACCACAATGAGAAGCCCACACACAGCAATGAAGATAAATAATTTTTTTAAAAAAGGATTGCCCATAAATATTTTAAAAATTTAAAAAATAAATTGAAAACCTTATTTTGTCTTTGACTTCAAAGACAAGTTATAGTTAGGATTACATAAAGTAGAAAATGTAATAGAAATAGTGTAATACATAATTTCTTAAAGCATTATTTGTACCAACCTGAGAAAATTCAGGTTCAAGATGGCAAGCGAGGTACCCACATTTCTATCACAGTTTCAGTTTCAGTGGAAGTCGCCCAGTCGTGTCTGACATTTTGCAACCCCATGGACTATACAGTCCATGGAATTTTCCAGGCCAGAGTACTGGAGTGGGTACCCTTTCCCTTCTCCAGGGGTTCTTCCCAACCCAGGGATTGAACCCAGATCTCCTGCACTGCAGGCAGATTCTTTATCATCTGAGCCACCAGGGACACATTGACCTCTTATTTAGCAGAAGGTCCCAGAAAGAAGTATAAAATATGAAAGAATTAATTACCTTAGAAGAAACTTTGCAAATCATGTGGTTAAACAACAAAGAGATATATGGAGACCTTGTCAATTAGTACTAGTTGTCAGATTAGCCCTGAAAGCAAAACTGGTTAAAGAAAACACTCATAATAGAAAAAAATGATTTTTTACTTAAGAACGTGTGTGTATTCCTGAAATATACATGTATCTGAAATGCAATACTGACAAACTAAATGTCAGATTCTTAAAAATTATTCATGACCTAGTAGATGTTATCCCAAGAATTCAAGGATGTTTTACAATTTAAAATATGATAATGTAATTCTTTTGAGAAACACATTAAAAGGAAAAATAAACCATACAAGTATTTCAAAAGCTGCTGGAAAAGACTAGCAACATTAGCAGCAATGTCTATTAAAATTATTGGCTAAATATAGATTTCTTTCAATCTCATCAAGTGTATTTTCTAGAAATAGGGGGCAAATATGGTACCTAAATGTGAATTAATGAAGTAGTACTCTTAATATACTCAGTAATATTATACATGTCTAAACATGGTTAAGTGAAAGTCACTCAGTTGTGTCTGACTCTTTGCAACCCCATGGACTATACAGTCCATGAAATTCTCTAGGACAGAATACTGGAGTGAGTAGCCTTTCCCTTCTCCAGGGGAATCTTTCCAACCCAGGGATTGAATCCAGGTCTCCCACATTGCAGGTGGATTCTTTACCAGCTGAGCCACAAGGGAAGTCAGAAGATATTAAGAAGAGGTGGCAACAATACACAGAAGAACTATACAAAAAAGATATTCAGTTCAGTTCAGTTCAGTTCAGTCGCTCAGTCGTGTCCGACTCTCCGCGACCCCATGAATCACAGCACGCCAGGCCTCCCTGTCCATCACCAACCCCCAGAGTACACTCAAACTCATGTCCACAGAGTCGGTGATGCCATCCAGCCATCTCATTCTCCGTCGTCCCCTTCTCCTCCCGCCCCCAACCTTTCCCAGCATCAGAGTCTTTTCCAGTGAGTCAACTCATCGCATGAGGTGGCCAAAGTATTGCAGTTTCAGCTTTAGCATCAGTCCCTCCAATGAACATCCACGGTTGATCTCCTTTAGAATGGTCTGGTTGGATCTCCTTGCAGTATAAGGGACTCTCAAGAGTCTTCTCCAACACCACAGTTCAAAAGCATCGATTCTTCGGCGATCAGCCTTCTTCACAGTCCAACTCTCACATCCATACATGACCACGGGAAAAACCATTGCCTTGACTAGACGGACCTTGGTCGGCAAAGTAATGTCTCTGCTTTTTAATATACTATCAAGGTTGGTCATAACTTTCCTTCCAAGGAGCAAGCGTCTTTTAATTTCATGGCTGCAATCAGCATCTGCAGTGATTTTGGAGCCCAAAAAAACAAAGTCTGACACTGTTTCCACTGTTTTTCCATCAATTTCCCATGAAGTGATGGGACCAGATGCCATGATCTTTGTTTTCTGAATGTTGAGCTTCAAGCCAACCTTTTCACTCTCCTCTTTATTAATGACCCAGATAACCACAATGGTGTGATCACTCACCTAGAGCCAGACATCCTGGAGTCTGAAGTCAAGTGGGCCTTAGGAAGCATCACTGCAAACCAAGCTAGTGGAGGTGATGGAATTTCAGTTAAGCTACTTCAAGCTTCACTCAATATGCCAGCAAATTTGGAAAACTCAGCAGTGGCCACAGGACTGGAAAAAATGTTTTTATTCCAATGCCAAAGAAAGGCAATGCCAAAGAATGTCCAAACTACCACACAATTGCACTCGTCCCACATGCTAACAAAGTAATGCTCAAAATTCTCCAAGCCAGGTTTCAACAGTTCATGAACTGAGAACTTTCAGATGTTCAAGCTGGATTTAGAAAAGGCAGAGGAACCAGAGATCAAATTGCCAGTATCCATTGGATCATCGAAAAAGAGAGTTCCAGAAAAACATCTACTTCTGCTTTATTGACTATGCCAAAGCCTTTGACTGTGTGGATCACAACAAACTGGAAAATTCTGAAAGAGATGGGAATACCAGACCACCTTACCTGCCCCCTGAGAAATCTGTATGCAGGTCAGGAAGCAACAGTTAGAACTGGATATGGAAAAACAGACTGGTTCCAAATCGGGAAAGGAGTCCTTCAAGGCTGTATATTGTCACCCTGTTTATTTAACTTATATGCAGAGTATATCATGTGAAATGTGAGGCTGGATGAAGCACAAGCTGGAATCAAGATTGCCAGGAGAAATATCAATAACCTCAGATATGCAGATGACATGACTCTTATGGCAGAAAGTGAAGAGGAACTGAAGAGCCTCTTGATAAAAGTGAAGGAGGAGAGTGAAAAAGCTGTCTTAAAACTCAACATTCAAAAAACTAAGATCATGGCATCTGGTCCCCTTACTTCATGGCAAATAGATGGGGAAACAATGGAAACAGTAGCAGCCTTTATTTTCTTGGATTCCAAAATCATTGCAGATGGTGACTGCAGCCATGAAATTAAAAGACACTTGCTCCTCGGAAGAAAAGCTATGACTAACCTAGCTCAGTTCAGTTCAATTCAGTTGCTCAGTCGTGTCCAACTCTTTGCAACCCCATGAACCACGCACGCCAGGCCTCCCTGTCCATCACCAACTCCCGGAGTCCACCCAAACCCATGTCCCTTGAGTTGATGACGCCATCCAACCATCTCATCCTCTGTCGTCCCCTTCTCCTTCCCTTAATCTTTCACAGCATCAGGGTCTTTTCCATCATGTGGCAAAAGTATTGGAGTTTCAGCTTCAACATCAGTCCTTTAGGATGGACTGGTTGGATCTCCTTTAGGATGGACTGGTTGGATCTCCTTGCAGTCCAAGGGACTCTCAAGAGTCTTCTCCAGCACCACAGTTCAAAAGCATCAGTTTCCTCTGTGCTCAGCTTTCTTATAAAGAAAGTTGTACTATAAGTCCAACTCTCACATCCATACATGACCATTGGAAAAACCATAGTCTTAACTAGACGGACCTTTGTTGGCAAAGTAATGTCTCTGCTTTTTAATATGCTGTCTAGGTTGGTCATAACTTTCCTTCCAAGGAGTAAGCATCTTTTAATTTCATTGCTGCAATCAGCATCTGCAGTGATTTTGGAGCCCAGAAAAATAAACAGCCACTGTTCCCACTGTTTCCCCATCTATCTGCCATGAAGTGATGCCATGATCTTAGTTTTCTGAATGTTGAGCTTTAAGCCAACTTTTTCACCAATCTAGACAGCATATTAAAAAGCAGAGACATTACTTTGCTGACAAAGTGTCTAGTCAAAGCTATGGATTTTCCAGTAGTCATGTATGGATGTTAGAGTTGGACTGTAAAGAAAGCTGAGCCCTGAAGAATTAATGCTTTTGAACTGTGGTGTTGGAGAAGACTCTTGAGAGTCCCTTGGACTGCAAGAAGATCCAACCAGTCCATCCTAAAGGAAATCAGTCCTGAATGTTCGTTGGTAGGACTGATGCTGAAGCTGAAGCTCCAACATTTTGGCCACCTGATGCATAGAACTGACTCTTTTGAAAAGACCCTGATGCTGGGAAATATTGAAGGCAAGAGGAGAAGGGGACGACAGAGGATGAAATAGTTGGATGGCATCACCAACTCAATGGATATGAGTTTGGGTAAATTCTGGGAGTTGGTGATGGATAGGGAGGCCTGGTTTGCTGCAGTCCATGGGGTCCCAAAGAGTTGGACACGACTGAGTGACTGAACTGAAACATGGGTAAAATCACTCAAACTTCAAAATTTTTCTGGATTAGAAAGCATTTAAAGTGAGCAAAAAAATATAAATGTTAGAAACAAAGAAGACTAATTTGGTTTGCAGTAGTGAAATATCTACATAGCCTAATTTTGAAGTCAAACAACTGTTTAGAAGCAAGTATTCAGTCATCTTCATACCAGATGCACACGGACACACATACACATGCGTACACAGACATCTGTCACATTATGTACATGACCAGTAAGTGGTGAGAAAAACATGTGGTGGTGGTTTAGTCGCTAAGACATGTTCGACTCTTGTGACCCCATGGACATTAGCCCACCAGGCTCTTCTGTCCATAGGATTCTCCAGGCAAAAATACTGAAGTGGGTTGCCATTTCCTTCTCCAAGAGGAAAACATAAACAGATGCAATTTACAATAGTAACCTGGTAAAATTTCACCCCATCTCTAGTGCTGTCACTCTAGTCTCCTAACCTCCAATCCTTTGTGTCTTCACTGGTCTCTTTGTCTTCACCCTTGATTCCTTGCAATCTTCAGTCTTTTTCAACAAAACAGGCAGAGCTATCTTTTTTTTTTTCCCCTTCAGTCAGAGCTACCACTTAAAGCCGAAGTTTGGTTTGTTCTTAACCTCCAATATCTCACTCAGAGTGAAAGTCAAAGACCTTACAGGACCTTGTACAATCATGACTCCCTTTATGTCTGTGACCTCATTTTCTGAAACTATCCATTTAGTTCTCTCTGTTCCAGCCACACTGGCTTCCCTCCTTCTCTTAGAACATGCCAGGTGTGTGTTTCATCTCATATTGTTCCTCGCATATGCTATTTCTTTGCCTGAGTACAATTCCCAGTTTTGCACAGGACTTCCTTTCTTGTCTCCTCCAGTTATTTATTTAAAAATCATCCTCTTTGTGAAGACCTTACAAGTTCATCCTATTTAGATTTGTGTTGCTCAGCACAGGTCTCTTCTTTTCCCTAACACTCATCACTGTGTTATGTATTTTATATTTTCCTGATTTATCCTACTTATTTCTATCTCCCCATTGACAAGTATCTAAGAACATGCAGGTTAGGAACTGCACGGCTTCATTAGAAAGATTCATGTAGATTACAGAATTTTTTTTTACTCCCCGTCTTTGTGTAATGTGCCACCTGCACAAATGTATAAGGTAGCCCTGTTCTCATGATAGTAATACATACAAAGCCCGTTAGAGCATCGATTTTTGCTGAGGTTTTTTTTCCCTCTGTCATATAAGGAGTGAGGTTAATAGTCATAGGAGATGAGGACAAAGAGGTAATGGGACCAGAGTGTGGATAGGCTTTGAAGGACTTTGTAAGAACTTGGAATTTCCTTGGATTGAGGTTGGAAACCACTGGAATTGTAACAGCATGAGTGGTCTAACTCAGCTTTTGCTCTATAAGGATTACTCTGGCTGCTTTGTCGAGAATAGAGTAGATGTAGAGGAAGATGGTGTTAATGGACATCAAATAGAAGACTGTTATAATGAATCAGGCCAGAAATGAAGGTGACTTGGAAAAAGAAGGACAGCATGTCAGAGGTGGAGAGTTGTACTCAGGTCTTGGGTGTATTAAAAGTAGAACCAAGAATTGCTGATACATTGGATGTGGGATATGGGAGAAAAAGTAGAGTTAAGGATAACCAAAGAGGTTTTGAGCCTGAGCAACTCGAAATATGTAGTTGCCACTCACAGAGGCAGGAGAAGTACCTGGAGCAGCATGTTTGTGTTGGTGGAAGATCAGTAGTTGGGCTTTGAATATATCAGGTTTCAGATTTTTATTGGACATTTGGATATATTTGGATATATGACATTGGACTTTAAGGGGAGACATACAAGCTGAGGATACACATTTATGATTTATCAGTCTATCAATGGGCTTTTGTTTTGTTTTTATTTTTAATTGTGGGGAAAAATACTTAACATTTAATGTACCGTCTTAACCATTTTGAAATGTAACATTAAGTGATGTTAAATATTGTAGATGGTTTTTAAGCCATGATCATGAGAAAGGTCAACCAGAGCAAAGAGAAAATGCCTCAAGATTGATTCCTGGTGTACCCAATGTAAAAAAAGGCAGGGAAGAACCAACAAAGCATAGAAGGCAAAACCAGTGAGAAGGAAGTGGGGAAATTAGGAATATGGGGTGAGTTACAAGTCAAGGGGAAAAATAGTTTCAGCATGGAAGTAGTGATCAACTATGTCACATGCTGCTGAATATTTAAAATAGATGAGCATTTAGATTTGACTATTTGATTTAGTACTGTGGGGCTCGTTAGTGACAGTGGTATAGTAACATTTTTTCTCTCTAGTTTTTCAGCTCTGTCTTTACCCATGTCCTTTTCCTTGTGACTTTTCAGTTCTTCCCACTAGCGGCAAAGTGTGTCTCTGTCCCTAATCTTGGACTTTGAGCCACGTTACTTGTTTTGGCTGAAGGATCACAGAAAAGAGATAGGGGCTTCCCTGATAGCTCAGTTGATAAAGAATCCGCCTGCAATGCAGGAGACCCAGTTCAAATCCTGGGACAGGAAGATCTGCTGGAGAAGGGATAGGCTACCCACTCCAGTATTCTTGGGCTTCTCTTGTAGCTCAGCTGGTAAAGCATCCGCCTGCAATGCAGGAGACCTGGTTTTGATCCCTGGGTTGGGAAGATCCCCTGGAGAAGAGAAAGGCTACCCACTCTAGTATTCTGGCCTGAAGAATTCCATAGACTGTATAGTCTATGGGATTGCAAAGAGTTGGACATGACAGAGCAACTTTCACTTTCAATGCCTTCTGAGATACATATATTTCCATTTGTCTTGCCCTTCTGTCTCACCACGAGGAGAGCATGGTCTAGTTAGCCTGCTGGTCCGAATAGGATGAGATACCCTTGGAGACCCATACCCATTCTGTGGCTTAGAGCTGTCCAGCCTATTACATGTGCCCATAAACTGCCTCCTAGACAGTTGATTTTGATAGGCGGTTGCTGGAGAGTCTGTGCTTGTCATATAGTTGACTGATGTGGTGATCTTGACAAAAGCTGTGTCATTGGAATGATGAACAGAGAGCCTATGTGAAGCAAGTTCAAAGGAAAATGGAAAGAAAATAATTGGGTGTAGGCAGTATCTGAAAACTTCTGTGCAGTTTTTATAGTTTTCTCATAAATGGTGAATAAGAAATTGGAATGTATTTGCAGAGAGATGTGTAGTAAAAAACGATTTCTTTCTGGATGGCAGAAATGACAGCATGTTTGAATGCTAATGAGAATGATCCAGTGCAGTGGAAGGCAGGAGGGGGAGAATGATGATGCAAGAAAAACAGGTAAAGAATAACTCCAGTCACTCTGAAGGATACCATGTACACAGGTGAAGATTTTGGCTTAGGAAAATTTCAAGTTCAGATTATCCTAACCTGAAAATCCACACATTTTCTACTGAAATATGCTGTCAAGTTTCTCTGTCTCTCTAAAATCTGTAAATGTGGAACACGAGTGGGAAGATGTGTAGTAAAGCCAATTTAGTGGAATGATCATTTTAAGTCTGGAGATCTTCCTATGGTGTGCTTTAGATGCATGATCTCAGGCAGTCCTCTAATTATTTGGATCACTTCATTTCCTCACCTATTAAAAAGTGAATAGAGATATGACTTCTAAATTTCCTCATCTAGTTCTAAAATAGTATTATTCTTTGACCTGACAATTATGCTTCAGATGCCCCTCTGAGAGCTGTCGCCATCATTATGTAAGCACATAGCTTACTGGCATCCTCTGATATAACAGATCTCAAAATTCCTCTTTCACAGTAACATCCCAAACTCACCTAAAGTCAGATATTTTAGAATATCTGACATCTGCTTAGTCTCCTAAGACTGGTGGAATAGATTGAATAATAGTTATTTTAGGATGTAATTGCTGCACTGTTAAAAAATAAATCCCTCTGCAACTAAATAATGTCATATTTCTGAGCCACTTATGTAACCAAAATGATTTATCCAAATAAAAGAGCATAATTTTGTGAAACATTTAAAGAGTCATTGCAAATGGTTTTCATTACTAGCCTGCTGTGCTGTAAAAGTATGATTCTCCATAGTTTAGCTGGTAGCTATGTGGAACAATGGCAGTTTTCTAATATTACGTGTTAAGAAAGCTGAGCTTAATAGCAATAGAGAAAATCAGGATATAGAATACAAGAAAGGGAATATGAAAGTGCTAATTGGCCCTAAATACCATGGAACAAATAGAAGGTAGTGGTAAGAAATTGTGGAAAGAGATTAAAAAGCTGACAGTACTTGATAAGTTTCTATACAAAGAGTAGAGGAGTAGTTGACAACCAAGAGGAGTAACATAAATGGAAATGAGGACCTGAGTAGAACAGACTGAGAAAACAAAGGGGGAAAAAAGGAAGTTTCTAGTAAACTTAACTTGGAATATTCAAGTTCAGGGTACCTGATATCTGTAGTTTTAAAGAGCAACCCACCAAGCCCAGGGATTAAGGGTATGGATAAATAATGAGAGGTGAATATATACTAAATATAGATAAACAGCATTTTCTGAGCATGAATAATTATATTTTATTTAAAATTTGTATAATTTTAAAGGATATCAAGAAACTCAGTTTGGCATAGCATACTAACTAGAATTGGGCAATTCCCATGCATATTAAAATCCTAAGTAGTCCTCAGTTAAGAATTTCAATGGCCTGGGGTGGATGATTGGATAAAAAATAAGACCCATCTGTATGCTTCATAGCAGAGAATCACTTCAGAGCTAAAGATATGCACAAAATTAAAGTGAGGGGATGGAAAAAGATATTCCATATAAGAGTAAACAGAAAGCTGAAAGAGCAATACACATATTACAAAGTGAAAGTCTCTGAGTCATGTCCAACTCTTTGCAGTCCCATGGACTGTAGCCTGCCAAGCCCCTCTGTCCATGGAATTTTCCAGGCAGGAATACTGGAGTGGGTTGCCTTTCCCTTTTCCAGATGATATTCCCAACCCAGGAATCAAACCTGGATCTCCTGCATTTCAGGCAGTTCTTTACTATCCGAGCCACTAGGGAAACCCCATATTAGACCAAGTAGACTATATTTTTTTAATTTTTTAAAATTTATTTATTTTAATTGGAGGCTAATTACTTTACATTATTGTATTGGTTTTGCCATACATTGACATGAATCTGCCCCGGGTGTACATGTGTTCCCCATCTTGAACCCCCCTCCCACCTCCCTCCCCATCCCATCCCTCTGGTTCATCCCAGTGCACCAGCCCCAAGCATCCTGTATCATGCATCGAACTTGGACTGGCGATTTGTTTCACATATGATAATATACATGTTTCAATGTCATTCTCCCAAATCATCCCACCCTCGCCCTCTCCAACAGAGTCCAAGTAGACTTTAAAACAAAGTCTGTAATAAAAGACAAAGAAAGGCTTTATATAGTGATAAAAGGATCAATATGAAAAGATGATGTAACATTCCTTAACATAAACATACCTAATATAGGAACACTTATATAAAGCAAATATTACAGACATAAATGGAGAAGTTGACAATAATAAAATAAAAGTAGGGGACTTTAACCACCCACTTATATCAGTGGACAGGTCATCCAGATAGAGAGTTAGTAAGGAAAGAGTGGTTTTAAATGACCCATCAGACCTGTTGCATGTAACAGATATCTATCTATGGGACATTCCATCCAAAACCAGCATAATACACATTCTTTTCAAGTGCACAAGGAACTTCCTTCAGGATATATCACATTCTAGGTCACAAAAATAAATCTCAACAAATTTAAAATTTAATCAGGCACCATTTCTGGCCACAATGGCATGAATCTGGAAATCAGTTACAGGAAGAAAAAAGGAAAAATCACAAATACATGGAGATTGAAGAATACACTAATAAAACACAATGAATGAGTAAAGAAATCAAAGAGGAAATCAGAGAATACCTTGAGATGAATTAAAATAAAACACAATTTTTCAAACTATGGGACTCAGCAAAAGCAGTTTGGAGAGGGAAGTTTATAGACACAAGCCTACTTTAAGAAACAAGAATAATCACAAACAACCTAACCTGCCATCTTATAGAGTTAGAAAAAGAAGAACAAATAAAGCCCAAAGACAGAAGAAGGAAGGAGATAGTAAAGATTAGAGAAAATGAATAAAATAGAGACGAAAAAAGAAAGAAGAAGGAAGGAGATAGTAAAGATTAGAGAAAATGAATAAAATAGAGACGAAAAAAGAAAGAAAAGATCAATGAAACCAAGAGCTGTTATTTTTTAAGATAAAATTGACAAACCTTTAGCCAGACTCATTAAGAAAAAAGAGGACCCAAATAGACAAAATAGGAAATGAAAAAGGAGACATTATAACCAATATCACAGAAATACAAATAATCAGAATATTGCAGTCATGTGCCAACAAATTGGACAACCTAGAAGAAATGTATAAACTCCTAGAAACATATACTCTTCCTAGATTGGATCAAGAAGGAACAGACAATCTGAACACAGTGATTACTAGTACTGAAATTAAATCAGTAATCACAACACTCCTAACAAACCAAAGTCGAGGACCAGGTGGCTTCTCAGGGAAACTTTTCCAAACATATAAAAAGTTGATAATGATCCTTCTCAAACTTTTCCAAACAACTGAAGAGAGAAGCCTCCCAAGCTCATTCTCCAAGGTCACCATTGTCCTGATACCAAAACCAGACAAGGACACTACAAAAAGAAAGAAAGAAAATTGCAAGTCAATATCTCTGACGCATATACATGCAAAAATTTGCAACAAAATATTATCAAATTATAATGATTAATTGAAAGATCATACACCATGATTAAGTAGGATTTATTCTAGGGATGCAAGCTTGTTTCAACATCTGAAAATCAATGTGACAGACCACATTAACAAAATGAAAGCACACAATCATCTCAACAGATGCAGAGAAAGTGTTTGACAAAGTTCAGCACCCATTCATGACAAAAACTCTCAATTGAGTTAGTGTAGAGGGACCATATCTCAACATAATAATGACCATTTATAATGAACAAGCAACTAACATCAACTCAGTGTTGCAAAGCTGAAAGCTTTTCCTCTAAAATCAGGAACAAGATAAGGATGCCCACTCTCACCGTTTCTAGTTAACATAGTATTAGAAGACCATATCGTCTTCCAAAACAGTCATATAGGAAAAGAAATAAAAGGCATTTATGTGACATAAGGATTTTTAAAGTACAGTCCAAATGGGGTAAGTAAAGTAAGTTGAAATAGAAATTGGAATAGCAAACAACTAAATTCTTAGACTTAAAGTCAAACTATGATTTTTTAAAATGACTCATCAGAATATTTTAACTAGTAACTCATTATAATTATATGAAGCAAATAAGCTGTTAAATGATACATTCTGAAATTTGATTGAACTTCAAAATAGTTTCAGTTCTTCAATATGAACAGAGTTAAAGTGCAAAACAATATTCTGCTTTAATCTCATCCCCAAAAAAAGACCATAAGCAGTCTCACTGAGATCCATATTGGCCCATACTGAAATGTCAAATGCATGATATTAGTTAGCCCATTATTTCTTTCAGGTTCTGTAAATAAAGGTTTAAGGAGAAAATAACTAATTCACAGAGAAATAATCTACATTACCATGACGGGTAAATCATTTTAAGAAAGCAAGAGCTACTAAATCTCGTTCTTTTAATGGAATTTCCTGTCACTAAGGCACCTTTCTATGGGCATTGGTCCCTATAGATGCAGCCACAGTAAATCCAATAAAAATAATCAGAAGCTAAAAGTTAGATTTTTTTTTCTTACTAAAAAATGGATTAAAATCAGGTATTTGACACCAAAGTACGTCCATTCAGTCTCTCAGTTCTGTCTGACTCTTTGCGACCCCATGAACTGCAGCACGCCAGGCTTCCCTGTCCATCACCAACACCAGGAGCTTGCTCAAACTCATGTTCATCGAGTCAGTGATGCCATCCAACCATCTCATCCCCTGTTGTCCCCTTCTCCTCCTGCCTTCAGTCTTTCCCAGCATCAGGGTCTTTATAATGAGTCAGCTCTTCACATCAGGTGGCCAATGTATTGGAGTTTCAGCTTCAGCAGCAGCCATTCTGAAGGCTATTCAGCAGCCATTCTAAAGGCTATTTCCTTTAGGATGGACTCTAGTTGGATCTCCTTGCAGTCCAAGGGGCTCTCAAGAGTCTTCTCCAACACCACAGTTCAATAGCATCAATTCTCCAGCACTCAGCTTTCTTTATAGTCCAACTCTCACATCCATACATGACTTCTGGAAAATCCATAGCTTTGACTAGATGGACCTTTGTCAGCAAAGTAATATGCTTTTTAATATGCTGTCAAGGTTGGTCATAGCTTTTTCTTCCAAGGAGCAAGCGTCTTTGAATTTCATGGCTGCAGTCACCATCTGCAGTGAAATTGGAGCCCCCCAAATAGAGTCTCTCACTGTTTCCATTGTTTCCCCATCTATTTGCCATGAATTGATGGGACCGGATGCCATGATGTTAGTTTTCTGAATACTGAATTTTAAGCCAACTTTTTCACTCTCCTCTTTCACTTTCGTCAAAAGGCTGTTTAGTTCCTCTTTGCTTTCTACCATAAGGGTGGTGTCATCTGCATATCTGAAGTTATTGATATTTCTCCTGGCAATCTTGATTCTAGCTTGTGCTTCATCCAACCCACCATTTCGCATGACACCGAAGTAGTTTATCATATCATTTGGCTTAGTTTCTGTGTTGTTATAATGACACATGACTGAATTTGACTTCATTTAAAAAAACTCTTCCTTATTACATACATACTGTGCTAAATATTTGAAGTGTCACCTCATTTAACAACCTTTATTCCTGATTCAAGACAAAGATACACTAATAGATGATAGAGTCAGGATTCAGATCTAGATCTGCTTCTTTTTGAATTACATTTTATTGTCACAGACTGTCTTTGAAATACCATTTGGAGACAGGGTGTGGGATGAGGAGTGAGGATAAGTAATAATAACTAGGCAAATGCATATATGAATATAGATCCATAGCTAGATAAATTGATGGAAAGATGTGTTACATACTATGAATGAATATTTAAACTTTATGGACAATTTTAAAAATTTTAAAGCATATCAACCACACTGATTTTGTTATAGCATACTAATTTCACTAATTTCATCCATCATCTCCATACAGTTGTAACTATAACATATTTACCACAAAGATATTAAATATTACTATAGCCAGAGGGTAAAACAATAGGCAGATCTGAGTTCAAATCCAAGTTTTGCTACCTACTGGCTATGTGACCTTGGCAAGTACAATAACTCATATAAACTTCAGTTTCTTCAGTTGTAAAATAGAGATTTGAAATATATTGTTCTATCCAGAACTTACCCATGGCCAGTGGTGGTGGGTTCTGATACAGTTTGGGTCCAAGTTAAAATCAACCTTTTTTCCCCCTCACTTTCTGTAGTTGAGTAACATAGAAAATAATAATTTAAGATGAGAGTTATACTGGCCCTGAATTGCTTGCTTAGTCCCAGAGTGTAGATTTCAAACCTTCTCCTGGAGACCTTAGAGACAGATTACAAGATAATGGTCCTTCTTCTTCAACCAGTCTTGAATCATTACCAAGTCTGCAGAGGTAGCCAGGCTAGTCTGTGCTGTTTTTGCGAGAAGTGTCAGCAATGGTGAAAACGATGCCTTATTTGTTGTCCTTGAATTTGTCAGACCCAGTCTTTACAGCATGTTTAACTTTGCAGTGGCTGGGCCTGGCTTGGGGCTCCTGACCTTCTCACTGATTGGACCTCATGTACACTCCTCAGTTGAAAGACACTGTAGAGGAGGGGGCAGTGTTCTGTTTGGAGGCCCCTGGACCCCACTGTGCACATGCCCTCTCGGGACCACCTGCCTGGGGTGGTGGGGCCCATGTCTGTGAATCAGAGTGCCTGTGACCACAGGACTGACTGGACTGGGCTGTGCTCGATGCCAGAATAACCCTCCCTGACTGCCCGCCTGGTCTCAGGTCTCCCTGTGGGGTGGGGGTCTGCTCAGGAACCCCCAGCACCTGCCTGGGTCAGAATAAGGGGAGTGTGTTGAGGAGCAGAGTAGCCTATGTGCCCACAGGGCTGCTTCCATGTCATCCTGGCTTTCTGAGTCTGGGTGGCAGCCATATGGCCCTGAGACTCAATTCTGAGATCCTGAGCTCACCCTTTTTCGGTCCAAATTTCTTCCCACTGCCCGGCTGCTGGGGGCTTCCCTTCTTATCACCCCGAGTGGCTGTCTGCATCAGGACTCCCTGGAGAGCTGGCTTCCATGTCTACTGAGGGAGGCATCAGGTGAATGTGCCAGGTGGGGCACTGAGAGGGACCTCCAGGTTTGGAGAGGTAGCTCTAGGAGCCCAAGTCTACGAATCGAGGACAGGAAATCTTGAACTTGGGCCTGCTTGGTCAGGATGAATGTCCTTTCCCCAGGAAACCCCCCTCCTGCAATGTTCTCCATGTCTGCCCATGAGAGCCAGTAAGGCTGGTCCCCCACAAAGCAGGCATACAGTGCCCACACACATGTGGCCTTGGAGCCGTATGCAGAGCTGGTGTGCCCAGGTGTGCGTCTACTTGTGTACCCAAGAGTGTCCTGAGCAGGAGCCTACTTTTGTAGATGGCCTTGTGGTTTCAGAGGCTTCCCTGATGGCTCAGACGGTAAAGAATCCACCTGCAATGCAGGAAACTTGGGTTCAATCCTTGAGTTGGGAAGATCCCCTGGAGAAGGGAATGGCTACCCATTCCAGTATTCTGGCCTGGAGAATTCCATGAATAGAGGAGTCTGGCAGGCAACAGTCCATGGGGTCACAGAGTCAGACATGACTGAGGGACTTTCACTTTCTGTGGTTTCAGAAGGCTTCCCAGTTCACACTAGTGGTAAAGAGCCCACCTGCCAATGCAGGAGACATAAGAGACACGGATTTGATCTCTGTGTTGGGAAGATCCCCTGGAGGAGGAAGTGGCAACCCACTCCAATATTTTTGCCTAGAGAATCCCATGGACAGGGGAGCCTGGCAAGCTGTATAGTCCATCGGGTTACAAAGAGATGGACATGACTGAAGTGACTAAACATAAGATTGTTCTCAAAATATTCTCGTGACACTGGCATACCATCCAAAATGGAAGATTAACTTTAGGCCAAATGCTTGGAGTAGATAACAATCAGAATAATTTAATATCTAAAAGTTTTTATCAATTCTTTGGTATAGAATAGTTCTTGACTTCACTGTGTTTTAATCATTTGCATTCAGCTACTACATGAAGCAGGATCAAATGGATAATTGCATCAACTGGTTGAATACATCAACAGCTTAACAATTGATTGCATTATTTCTGGTACTGTGATAAAAGGTCATTTTAATTTAAAATTTTTTCAGGTTCACATAATTTTTTTTTAATCTAACTTTTCATTACTGGGCCCAAAACTGAAATGATCTGTATTTTTTACTCTATATATCATTACAACCCCAGTGCCTAGTACAGTGTCTGGCAAATTATCTATAGAAAAAGTATGTTCATTGAAGTGAGTTGGGTAAATAATAAAATTACAAAGTGATGGTGGCTCAGACAGTGAAGAATCTGCCTGCAAAGTGGGAAACCCAGGTTTGATCCCTGGGTTGAGACAATCTGCTGGAGGAGGGCATGGCAATCCACTTCAGTATTCTTGCCTGGAGAATCCCATGGACAGAGGAGCCTGGAGAGCTACAGTCTATGGGGTTGCAAAGAGTTGGACATGACTGAGTGACTAACACTTTCACTTTCATTTTACTGTACTTGAAAATAAATGTTTTAAATAGTTCTATGTAAAATTCCATTCTGTGCTGAAGGAGCTATATAAGAGTTATACAGACAGTCATAATAATAAACCTTTGAAGTTCATATATATAGCACTCATTAATGACTTTGAAATTGTGTGTTCAGTGGTAGAGAGAAATAAAAATGAAGCATAGAGTAAAAACAGAGTTTTTTCATAACACCTTTCTGAGAACTTGTGCACATGAACATATTTAAGTTAAAGACACATAGAATCCTATGAATACAAAATTAAAAAGGCATTTTTTCTAATTCTGAGGTGGAATACACTTTAACTGATGTTTTTGTTTGTATGTCTCACTGTTAACGGAATGTAGAACTATGGCATTTTATGCAGAGTTACATGGAAAAACAGACTGGTCCAAATAAGAAAAGGAGTATGTCAAGGCAGTATATTGTCACCCTGCTTACTTAACTTATATGCAGAATACATCATGAGAAACGCTGGGCTGGATGAAACACGAGCTGGAATCAAGATTTCCGGGTGAAATATCAATAACCTCAGATATGCAGATGACACCACTCTTATGGCAGAAAGCGAAGAAGTACCAATGAGCCTCTTGATGAAAGTGAAAGAGGAGAGTAAAAAAGTTGGCTTAAATTTCAGCATTCAGAAAACTAAGATCATGGCATCCGGTCTCATCACTTCATGGCAAAAAGATGGGGAAACAGTTGAAACAGTGGCAGACATTTTTTGAGGGGGGGCTCCAAAATCACTGCAGATGGTGACTGCAGCCATGAAATTAAAAGACACTTACTCCTTGGAAGGAAAGTTATGACCAACCTAGACAGCATTTTAAAAGGCAGAGATATTACTTTGCCAACCAAGGTCTGTCTAGTCAAGGCTATGGTTTTTCCAGTGGTCATGTATGGATGTGAGAGTTGGACTGTGAAGAAAGCTGATCGCTGAAGAATTGATGCTTTTGAACTGTGGTGTTGGAGAAGACTCTTGAGAGTCCCTTGGACTGCAAGGAGATCCAACCAGTCCATCCTAAAGGAAATCAGTCCGGAATAGTCATTGCAAGGACTGATGTTGAAGCTGAAACTCCTGTACTTTGGCCACCTGATGCGAAGAACTGACTCATTTGAAAAAAACCCTGATGCTAGGAAAGATTGAAGGTGGGAGGAGAAAGGGATGACAGAAGATGAAGTGGTTGGATGGCATCATCGATTCAAGGGACATGGGTTTGGGTGGACTCCGGGAGTTGGTGATGGACAGGGAAGCCTGGCGTGCTGCAGTCCATGGGGTCACAGAGAGTCGGACAAGACTGAGTGACTGAACTGAACTGAACCATTGAAGTTAAGGAAGAGCTTCTTAGGAATTTAATTTATGTTGAATATCTTATCAATTACTCTTCAATTGTTATCACTTTCCTTTTCACCTTGTGAATCTTTAGCCTTAAATTGCCATAATTAAATCATCAAGGGATGATTTTTACCAATTGGCCAAATCAAGGAGCAGACGTCTTTGCTGTCACTGTGGTTGTTGTTTTGTTGTGTATTTTTATGCCTTCCCTAAGGGGCAGATTATGAGTAGAGACCATTTGATCAAACTGATCATTTGTATTCTCAAACAATGGGTAGTTTTTCATACAGTGCTTTTTGATATCTAAATAAATGCTTTCAATGTTAGTTATAGACTTGCTTTATTAACGTGGAAAGTTCAGATATGTTCCATGATAAATAAAGTTATATCAGGTAACTTGTATATTTATTAGGTTGGCCAACAAGTTCAGTCGGGCCTTTCCAAAATCTTACGGAAAAATTCAAAGTTTTTGGCCAACCTAGAGAAGGAAACAGCAACCCACTCCAGTATTCTTGCCTGGAGAATCCCAGGGATGGAGGAGCCTGGTGGGCTGCCATCTATGGGGTCACACAGAGTCAGACACGACTGAAGCAACTTAGCAGCAGCAGCAGTACTTCCTATGAGAATATTCTCCTGATGTTTTCTTCACTTTTTCATCTAACTTGAAAAGTGAGAGATTTTTGTAATTCCTGGCCATGGCTGATAGACAATAGTCTATTAGCAATTTTTTTCATGTTAAGCATATTAAAAAGCAGAGACATTACTTTGCCAACCAAGGTCCGTCTAGTCAAGGCTATGGTTTTTCCCGTGGTCATGTATGGATGTGAGAGTTGGACTGTGAAGAAAGCTGATCGTTGAAGAATTGATGCTTTTGAACTGTGGTGCTGGAGAAGACTCTTGAGAGTCCCTTGGACTGCAAGGAGATCCAACCAGTCCATTCTAGAGGAGATCAATCCTGGGTATTCATTGGAAGGACTTATGCTAAAGCTGAAACTGCAATACTTTGGCCACCTCATGCGACGAGTTGACTCACTGGAAAAGACTCTGATGCTGGGAGTGATTGGGGGTAGGAGGAGACAGGGACGACAGAGAATGAGGTGGCTGGATGGCATCACCGACTCGATGGACATGAGTTTGAGTGAACTCCGGGAGTTGGTGATGGATAGGGAGGCCTTTCGTGTTGTGGTTCATGGAGTCACTAAGAGTCGGACATGACTGAGCTACTGAACTGAACTGAACTGAACTGAATGATTCTTTGCAATTTATGTCATGTTAATAATGTTTGTAATTTATTTCTTTGTACACATGTGAAGCTAATTTTAGCTATAAATTACAAGCTATACTTTGATAATTCCACTGTCCTTTATATAAATCATTTGGACAAATATTAAAATTATTTTGAAAACAAATGACAATTTCATTTATTTCAGGATGAAAAAATACAAACTTACTTCATGATTATATACAATAATAAGTGTTTAATTAGTAATTTTAGCAAGCAAGAAATAGAAATAAGGATAAAAGTTATGAAGGTAAAGAAAATTTGTCTCTATTTACATACATATGTAAAATCTAATATTTAAAACAGTTTCTTGCATATGAAAGTTGCTCAATTGTGACCGACTTTTTGTGACCCCATGGACTATATAATTTTTCAGGCCAGAATACTGGAGTGGGTAGCCATTCCCTTCTCCAGGGGATCTTCCTGACCCAGGAATCAAACCCAGGTCTCCTGCATTGCAGGCAAATTCTTTACCAACTGAGCTATCAGGGAAGCCCTTCTTGCATACAAAATATATATTTTATACACACACATGGACATGTACATATAAACATATTTATTTAACATTATATAGGAAAAAATCTCCCTCTTCCCAAATTTCCCTAAAATTGCGAAATATTATTTATGCTTAAAATACAGATACATATCCACTTTGAGTTTAACCTATAATATATATTTTTATCTTCCATGTTTTATTATTGGTATACACATTTCATATTCATAAAATAGTCAACAATAGAACTATGAATGCATTCCTTATATCACAAGCAATGCAGAGTATCAGTTGTGGGATATTATAAATTGTATTTCAAATTGAAATTACCATTGATTCAAAAATTCCCCTACAGTTAATAGAACAAACTTTTAAATGCCTTCCCATTGAAAGAGCCACACAGTGCTGTAATGACCACAAAATCACTTTCACTCTTGTAAAGCATAAAATTTCTTACAGATTAGAGTTATAAAGAGATATGAGATAAAATACATTGAAAGAATGCTATCCAGTCATAGAGAGAAAAAATAGAAGTTATGACAACATAATAAACATCCATAGTAGTTACCTGATTATGTGTTATATAGTAACTAATGGCATCGCAATTGAACATCAAACCTGTTATTTGAAAGAGCTATCATGGTTTCCATGATTGCAAAAAGAAGAGTGATTTCAGGAATTAGTTTTGATTACATACTAAAGGCTAAATTTCACTTCTGTTAACATCAACAAAGATTAAATATTTCCTCATAAACAAAGTTTAAGTCAAAGTAGCTTTGAAAACAGTATCAGAGTTACTTCATTAACCCATTAGTTACAAATAGAATAATTGTTTAGGTATATTAAATCAATTCTGTGAGAAAATGCATTGTGTTTTATGGACAGAAAAATTTAAAAAACATTTAACATTTGGATTTCCCAGAATCTATTTACCCCTCCAACATAAATGGAATCCAACAGGAATATTATATTATATCCTTTCTTGTTATTTCTAGTCACTAGTATTTAGTGGCATCACTTAGTTGCTGTCCTTTATGCTCCCTGACTCTGATTTGTGTCCTGAGATTGGTGCACAAGGCACATTGTAAATGAGGGATTAGGTGTGTGGAAGTTGCAGTGAATTTAAGAATGCATTGGAGCATCTCAGTGGACATGTGCAGAGAGGATGGTGCAGCAACATTGGTGGTGAGCATCAGTGGGATTTCTTGGACATGGCATTGGCCATATCTTGTGTCCCTCAGCCCCTGTTCCCAACTGCTCCTGAAAATTTTCAGGGAGGCCTGTGAACTATCTGATTTTCTTCCAATAAATTATTCTTATGCTTGAGATAGCCAAAGTAGGTTTCTGTTGTGGGCAGTCAAGAATGTTCACTTGTATTGCTTCTTTCTTTCTGAGGTACTTTTTTCTTTAATTGGTAATTGATGATGTAAATATTTGGTGAACTTGAGCTTTAGCAAATTTATGAGCATATGGCTTCCCTGGTGGCTCAAACAGTAAAGAATCTGCCTGCAATGCAGGAGACCTGGGTTCCATCCCTGGGTCAGGAAGATCCCTTGGAGGAGGGCATGGCAATCCACTCCAGTATTCTTGCCTGGAGAATCCCATGGACAGAGGAGCCTGGTGGGCTACAGTCAATGGGGTCACCAAGAGTTGGACAACTGAACAACATTCACAGTGACAACAATGGCTAACCAGGGTATTTTGACCCTATCCAAGGACTGTTGAAGAAATGAAAGAGCCTGTGGATTTTTGGGAAATAAAATTCAATGACCATTAAAAAATTTTTTTCCACACTTAAATGGAAATGTATGCACTAATTTCAGCAGAAAAAATAAAGCATGAGTAGTGGAATTGTGGAAAAACTCAATAAAATTCTAACATAATATTATGGTGTATAAAATTGACAACACACAACCTAAAACCATTTTCACCCTTAATTATTCATCCAAAAGACATTGTGAGGTAAATAAGTAAACAAGAAACTCTATTTTCTGAGCCTGTAAGTAGGAAAGACTTTTGTGAGAAATCAATCTATTTTAGAGCTTTAATTGAGCTGTAATAGTATAGTGTTCAAATGACCCAATTTAAATTGGTCCTTACCAGCCTATATTTTCCCACCCTGAATTGCAATTCACAATATCCAAATAGCTGGGGTCAGGACAATTGCTGAATGAATAAATAAATACCTTAACAAGTACTATTTTGCAATATGAAAATAGCATTAGTACAGATAACCCAATCTAAACAGTTATTAACATTTTTAACTAGGATCCAATCTCACAATATATATGCTCTATACTCCTAGGAGTTGTTAGCAAAGTTTAATGGAAGTTTGTCTCATCCATAGCTGATTCCAGACCTTGTTGCTCGGCAACTACCTGCCAGATCACAGTTCCAAGCCATAATGTAACTGACTCCCTAGAGAGCACTTTAAACAAGTGGGAGTTTTCAGCCACTTAATTCAATGCCCTTTACGCAGGGATTGCTTCAGAGACCATGAGATTTGGGATTTAAAATGCCCCAGGACCCCTGTTAACTCTAGAGTTTTCCTAGAATGCCTGGTTGCATGTAAGTGCCTGGAATTGCAAAAGTGCGCACAGGCCCAAATGAAAGCAGGAACCTGGTAGGCACCTCATTTCTAAACTGCCATGAAGTGAATGAAATTGCCAGTGGAGAATCTACTGACAAAACTGAGAAAGAGACTGAGAACAGTCTTGTATCATCATTTACCTGAATCAAAGGAGAGAGACATTGATAAAAAATACACAGATGAAGAGGTACTTAGAAATTCTGGGACATATAATGGTTATGGAAGTTAATGAAGGATGGTATTTTAAGATAGTATGATCGTCAGGGCCCACTCTATCTGAGAAGGCAAAATGAGTGAGATAAAATCTTGGAATTTGAGGTAAAGTTGCTGATGAGACCAAAATAAATTGGCCTTATCAATTGATTGTTTTCCTATTGAGCACTTTACTAACTCACTTTCTTTTTAAAAGATATTTTTGATGTGGACCATTTTAAAAGTCTTTATTGACCTTTTTACAATATTGCTTCTGTTTAGTATTTTATTTTTTTGGCCATGAGGCATGTAGAATACTCACTCCCCAACCAGAGATTGAACCCACACACCCTGCATTAGAAGGCAAGGTCTTAATCACTTGACCTTCAGGAAAGTCCCCTAACTCACTTTTTTGGTGGGTCATTGGTAGTTTACCTTTAAATTTTCTAAGCAGTTACTCACCATCTCTATCTATGGCCCAAATAAAAGAAAGTAGAGCCAAGGAGATGGGGGGCAGGACATCAAAGTCATTTCTTCATTGCTAGCATCAGGGCAGAATGGAACAAGTCAATCAGAAGGTCTATCATACAATCGACGCATAGGAGCTGTCAAAGTATCCTTTGTCAAGAAACTCAGATGGGGATAAAGGGCAAGAGGAAAGATAAAAGCAAACTAGGAATCAAGAAAATAAAGGATATCTGCAAATCAATCAACGTAATACACCACATTAACAAATTGAAAAATAAAAACCATATGATTATCTCAATAGATGCAGAGAAAGCCTTTGACAAAATTCAGCATCCATTTATGATTAAAAAAAAAACCCTCCAAAAAGCAGGAATAGAAGGAACATACCTCAACATAATAAAAGCTATATATGACAAACCCACAGCAAAACATTATCCTCAATGGTGAAACACTGAAAGCATTTCCCCTAAAGTCAGGAACAAGACAAGGGTGCCCACTCTCACCACTGCTATTCAACATAGTTTTGGAAGTTTTGGCCACAGCAATCAGAGCAGAAAAAGACATAAAAGGAATCCAGATTGGAAAAGAAGAAGTAAAACTCTCACTGTTTGCAGATGACATGATCCTATACATAGAAAACCCTATACATAGAAGACTCCACCAGAAAATTACTAGAGCTAATCTATGAATATAGTAAAGTTGGAGGATATAAAATCAACACACAGAAATCTCTTGCATTCCTATACACTAACAATGAGAAAACAGAAAGAGAAACTAAGGAAACAATTCCATTTACCATTGCAATGAAAAGAATAAAATACTTAGGAATATATCTACCTAAAGAAACAAGAGACCTATATATAGAAAACTATAAAACACTGATGAAAGAAATCAAAGAGGACACAAATCGATGGAGAAATATGCCATGTTTATGGATCAAAAGAATCAATATAGTGAAAATGAGTATACTACCTAAAGCAATCTATAGATTCAATGCAATCCCTATCAAGCTACGAACGGTATTCGTCACAGAACTAGAACAAATTATTTCACAATTTGTATGGAAATACAAAAAATCTTGAATAGCCAAAGCAATCTTGAGAAAGAAGAATGGAACTGGAGGAATCAACCTGCCTGACTTCAAGCTCTACTACAAAGAAACACTCATCAAGACAGTATGGTACTGGCACAAAGACAGAAATATAGATCAATGGAACGAAATAGAAAACCTAGAGATAAATCTGGAACGAAATAGAAAACCTAGAGATAAATCTGGAGAAGGCAATGGCAAGCCACTCCAGTACTCTTGCCTGGAGAATTGCATGGACAGAGGAGCCTGATGGGCTGCAGTCCATGGGGTCGTTACTAGTCAGACATGACTGAGCGACTTCACTTTCACACATTGGAGAAGGAAATGGCAACCCATTCCAGTATTCTTGCCTGGAGAATCCCAGGGACGGCGGAGCCTGGTCGACTGCCGTCTATGGGGTCACACAGAGTCGGACACGACTGAAGCAACTTAGCAGCAGCAGCAGAGATAAATCCACGCACCTATGGACACCTTATCTTTGACAAAGGAGGCAAAAATATACAATGGAGAAAAGACAATCTCTTTAACAAGTGGTGCCAGGAAAACTGGTCAACCACTTGTAAAAGAATGAAACTAGGACACTTTCTTACACTATACACAAAAATAAACTCAAAATGGATTAAAGACTAAATGTAAGACCAGAAACTATAAAACTCCTAGAGGAAAACATAGGCAAAACACTCTCCGACCCACCTTCCAGAATATTGGAAATAAAAGCAAAAATAAACAAATGGGACCTAATTAAACTTAAAAGCTTTTGCACAACAAAGGAAACTATAAGCAAGGTAAAAAGACAACCTTCAGAATGGGAGAAAATAATAGCAAACGAAGCAACTGACAACGAATTAATCTCAAAAATATATAAACTCCTGCAGCTCAATTCCAGAAAAATAAATGACCCAATCAAAAAATGGGCCAAAGAACTAAACAGACATTTCTCCAAAGAAGACATATAGATGGCTAACAAACACATGAAAAGATTCTCAACATCACTCATTATCAGAGAAATGCAAATCAAAACCACAATGAGGTACCATTTCACGCCAGTCAGAATGGCTGCTATCCAAAAGTCTACAAGCAATAAATGCTGGAGAGGCTGTGGAGAAAAGGGAACCCTTTTACACTGTTGGTGGGAATGCAAAGTAGTACAGCTATTGTGGAGAACAGTGTGGAGATTCCTTAAAAAACTGGAAATAGAACTGCCATACGACCCAGTAATCCCACTGCTGGGCATACATGCCGAGGAAACCTGAATTGAAAGAGACACATGTACCCCAATGTTCATCACAGCACTGTTTACAATAGTTGGGACATGGAAGCCACCTAGATGTTCACTGGCAGATGAATGGATAAGAAAGCCATGATACATATACACAATGGAATGTTACTCAGCCATTAAAAAGAATGCATTTGAATCAGTTCTAATGAGGTGGATGAAACTGGAGCCTATTATACAGAGTGAAGTAAGCCAGAAAGAAAAACACCAATACAGTATACTAACGCATATATATGGAATTTAGAAAGATGGTAACCATAACCCTGTATGCAAGACAGCAAAAGAGACACAGATGTATACAACAGTCTTTTGGACTCTGTGGGAGAGGGCAAGGGTGGGATGATTTGGGAGAATGGCATTGAAACATGTATATTATCATATGTGAAATGGATCGCCAGTCCAGGTTCAATGCATGATACAGGATGCTTGGGGCTGGTGCACTGGGATGACCCAGAGGGATGGCATGGGGAATGAGGTGGGATGGGGGTTCAGGATGGGGAACACATGTACACCCGTGGTGGATTCATGTCAATGTATGGCAAAACCACTAGAATATTGTAAAGTAATTAGCCTCCAAATAAATACATAAATAGATTAAAATTTTAAAAAATTAAAACAAAAAGGGAAAATTTTGGAGAGAATTTCCAAAACTCTGAGATTCCTCCAGACTTCTCCTTTGTACATATGAGGGAGTCCGTATCACTGACCACAGCTTGAAACCTTAGTAAAGTGTATAATCTGGGACAGAGAGTGAAGTGGAACCCTTCTAAATGGATTCCTTCTAAGGAATCTAAGACCCATTGATCTCTCTCTCAATTTCTCTATTTCTGTCTCTGTGTTTCTACATACATACAGACACAAAGGTGTATGCAAATACATTAAATTTTGCATAATATTAAATCATTATTAGCCATCTTTATTACTAGTGCGTAAGATCCTTCTTGGCAGGAAAAAAAAAAAAGTCTTACATAATGTATCTAGTGCCAGCAGAGTAAATTGCAAATTATATGGCTTACTGTTGAAATGAAAAAAATGGACAGAAACCGAATTATATTTACTCAAAATAGAGGTATGTCAGGAGAAGCCTACATATATCCCTAGGGATCTGAGCTCTGTATCCATCCTGCAGACCTTTTCAATTGCCTACCCCACATTCACTTCTCTTTTATTAATGCTAATTCTCTTTGAGGTCGAAATGTGTGAGATATTATTGCCTCTGCTTAAAAATACTCTCCTCTTCACAGCTCCTTTGCAGACAGGGTTCTGGTCAGTGAGAGATAAAGAGAAATCAAGTGTGTTGGGCTTTGAATCAGTTCAGTTCAGTTCAGTCGCTAAATCTCTAATTTTCCTAATGAGAGGGGGCAGATTCAACATCCCTTCAATTTGTTTTTCCTCTGCCCTTTTTCATCTTCCTGCCTTGAGCAAAGGCTTAATGTTTGATACACTGGAGTTGCTGTATTACAATCATGACTTAAAAGGTCATATTATAAGCATAATGAGGAAGGAAGCTAGAAAACTGTTGTAGACTTGATATCTTTCTTAAAGAACTACATCATCCCCGAATTCCAGTTCTCCCTGCTTTGTGCTACCTGAGAAAATAAGATCCTTATTTGTTTGAGACATAAATAATTCCCTGAGAGGTGATTTCATTAATGATATTTATGTTATATCTGTGTCTATACATCTAAATTTATAGATTAAAGACAATTTAGTACATAGATATATACATTTACATTGGCTTTCCAAGTAGCATTATTTACATATAGCAGCAGAAAAGACCAACGGGACTATTGTGTTAAATATAATTAGGCAGTGATATACTTTGAAAAAATATTGTTGGATGTAAAAGTTGAGATATTTTCAATAAAAAGACTGTTTCGACATAGGAGCAGTAACATTAGAAAATTCATTATAGGAAACAAAAAGCACTGCACCATATTTGTTATAATTAAAATTCATAAATGTGAAAGGACAAGATAAATTTTATTAAATGTCTCCATTTAATCCACATGAGAAAGAGAACTGTGATTGAAGACATGTTGAAATCTTGACTGTTAAACTTATGTTTTATGAACATCTAAAAACCAAAGAGCAAATCATTATATTCAGGCCAGTATCCCACCATTTCAAGAAACATTTCTGTAAAAAGTGATTCCATCAAGGATTTGTTAAACATCATCTAACATAACATAAATATTGATTCGTGGGTCTAATAAATAGTAGAGGTGAGATGAAATGTCAAATGTCTAATGCAGACCGATCTCATAAAATGCTGGCAACATGTGGCCATTTATCACCTTTTGTTTTGCTTGCATGTTTGTTTTTCCCCATATATGAAAAGTGGCAGACTGAAAAAAGTATTAAAGGGCATTTTTGTTTGGGGAGATTAAGGGTTTGATCCCATGCTTTTGTGGAAAGTGCACAAGGCATGAATATGTTTGAGAACCAGAAATATCGCACACTTGGGACCACATCAGAAAGACAAGATTTAGGTTTGTGAGGGAGCAATAAATTTGATTCCTTCTACAGCAGATTAAGAAAATGTACCCTTGGTGAATAACAACAAGGTATGGAGTACTTTTGTTTGCTGCAACTCAGACAAATAAAACCATCAGGCATATAGAGCAGACACGATGTTTGCCCAGTTTATTTCTGATACTGATATATTTTCTCATTTCCAAATAGTAAGAAATTTCAGGGCTTTCCAAATATAAGTGAGAGGTTATCTTTCCTCCATCAGCCTTTTTTTTTTTCCCTTCAATTCTTTGCCAGAAAGACTACACGGCAGGTGGGATCTTAGTTCTTTAACCAGGGATTGAACCTATACCCCATACAATGGAAGTGTATGCCTCTTAAATACTGGACCACCAGGGAAGTCTCTTTGTCATTTTCCCTTTATCCCCCTCTCTAGCCACTGCATCAGCCTTAAAGAGTTCCTGGACTTACCAGAATGTTGTCACTAGCAGTTCATTTTGCATGTGAATTACACTACAGTCCTCACTAGGATTATGATACATTGTTCCTTTCAGTGTTCAGTTCTATCTACTTAGGGATTTTAAAATTTTTAGATAGCAAATTTCCATCCCCTTATACCTATGCATCACTTTCAAAGACAGCTCCATGGTCTATGTTTACCTAGTCTAATGCTTATCAATGCATCACATCCCCATGAGAGGAAAACTTGGCTGTCTCGAATCCTTTCATAAAGCCACCTCATTTCTGATAACATGTTTTCTTTCACAGTCTCTGATAATACCCCCTGAGAAAGCTATTTACTGAGAAAGTTGTGACAGAGTAACCCTTGTAGTCTACGAGACTCCCATTGACTTGCTGTTTATGAGCAGAGGCAAACACTCCGTGGATTTCTGCAGTGATTTCTGCCCCCTGCGGTAAATAAAGGAAGCCAGACAGTCTTCTTTGTTCAGTCGCACAGTCATATCCGACTCTTTGCAACCCCATGGACTGAAGTGTGCCAGGCCTCCCTGTCCCACACCATCTCCTGGAGTTTGCCCAAGTTCATGTTCATTGCATTGGTATTGCCATCCAGCCATCTCATCCTCTGACACCCTCTTCTTCTTCTGCCCTCAATCTTTCCCAGCATCAGGGACTTTTCCAATGACTTGGCTGTTCTCATCAGATGACCAAAATACTGGAGCTTCAGCTTCAGCATCAGTCCTTCCAGTGACTATTCAGGGTTGATCTCCTTGCAGTCCAAAGGACTCTAAGGAGTCTTCTCTAGCACTACAGTTCGAAGGCATCAATTCTCCAGTTCTCTGTCTTCTTTACAGTCCAGCTTTCACAACTGTACATGACCACTGGGAAGACCATAGCTTTGACTATATGGACCTTTGTTGGCAGAGTAATGTCTCTACTTTTCACCATACTGTCTAGGTTTATAATCGCTTTCCTGCCAAGAAGCAATCATCTTCTGATTTCATGGCTACAGTCACCATCCGCATTGATTTTAGAGCCCAAGAAGAGGAAATCGCACTACTTCCACTTTTTCCCTTTCTATTTGCCATGCAGCAATGGGGCTGGATGCCATGATCTTAGTTTTTTTTTTTTAATATTTAGTCTTAAGCCAGTTCTTTCACTCTCCTCCTTCACCCTCATCAAGAGGCTCTTTACTTCCTCTTCACTTTCTGCCATTATAGTGGTATCATCCGCATATCTGAGGCTGTTGATGTTTCTCCCACCTATCTTGATTCCAGCTTGTCATCCAGCCCTGAATTTCTCATGATGTGCCCTGCATATAGATTAAACAAATAGGGTAACAGAAGACAGCCCTGTTGTACTCCTTTCTTGATCTTGAACCAATCAATTCTTCCATGCAGGGTTCTAACTGTTACTTCTTGACCTGCATACAGGTTTTTCAGGATACAGGTAAGATGGTCTGGTATTCCCATCTCTTTAAGAGCTTTCCACAGTTTGTCATGATTCACACAGTCAAAAGCTCAATGAAACAGACAGTCTTTACCGTCTGAGCCACCAGGGAAGCCCAAGAATACTGGAGTGGGTAGCCTATCGCTTCTCCAGGGGATCTTCCTGACCCAGGAATTGAACTGGGGTCTCCTGCATTGCAGGTGGATTCTTTACTAGCTGAGCTACCAGGGAAGCCCCAGTCTTCTTTTCATTCCATTGAAAGTGATGAATGGTTAACTTTAAACTTGGCCTGGGGTTAAATGATCTCAGGCTTTAGTGAATTCTGATTCCTCTCTGGGAAACTTTCTGTGAGTTCCACTGTGTTCATTCATCCTAGAGATGCATGCAGGCAAGGCTTACTTGCAATTAGAAGAGCTAATCCAGAGTAACTGTGGCCTTGTGGGAAGATGTTACTCTGTATTTATTGATCCATTTGGCTTCCCACTTTCAAGTCTTAGAGGTAGGAATGGGGGGAAAGGAACTCTGCAGAGTGTAGCGAAGAATAAATTGGAAGGAGTGTGTAAACAAATTGAAAGGTGGGTAAAATAAATACACCTGAAGTGGATTTCCCTCTCTTATATTCATTAATGATTCTATGAGTAGACAGTGATTTTTCCCCCCATTTTCCAGGTGTCCAAAAATATAGAGCAGTAACTTGACCCGCTGCTTTAATATATATAAAAATGTTGATGGTGATGACAATCTAGGTTATGCAGCAATAAACTAACTGCATGTTTCCTAAATAATGACTTTTTTTTAATTACATGTCACTTCTCCCCTGTAAAAAAGTTTTGATCACAAACTGATGAACTTTTCCCCTACATTATAATTAGCAATACATTAGCCAAGTTGATGTGGGAGAAATTTTATTAACACCATCTACCTTTATTTTTCTGGGTTCTCCATCCCCCCTCCGGGTGTTAGTTAAGTCTTCCCACTGCTCTCAGCGACCTTTCTCTTTTTGATTCTGTGGAATAGAAAACACATGCTGCAGTGGACACTTAATCAGTTGGTGGTTTGTGGAGAGGAGGGTATTGACCTTGTAACTTACACATTTTTTTCTGTTACCTTCTGAGAGAACTGTGCAACAAAAAGGATGTAGGAAACAGTTACCAGGTTGAACTCCCAAGTGCCTGCCTTCTAGGGGAAAGTATTTGAAAACAAGAAATTAAAAGAAACTTTGAGATTATAATCATGCACTGTAGCAGTGATGAGTTCAGCGGGCTGCCAGTCTAAAAGAGGTATTCTTTTTGTTGTTGTTTGTTTTTTAAACTCTTTATTCAATTTGTTACAATATTGCTCCTTTTTTTTTGTTTTGTTTCGGTTTTTTGGGGCCTCAAGGCCTGCAGAATAGCTCCTCAACCAGGGATCAAACCCACACCGCCTGCATTGGAAGGCAGTCTTAACCTCTGGACCATCAAGGAAGTCCCTGAAAGTGGTATTCTTTATGGAAAGAACCAGAGAAGCATATAGGACTGTTCCTAGTTAGGACTCAAGAATAAAAATTTAACTCACTGCCTAGTGTTGTCACCCTGAATGTTTCAGTTCTTTATAATGTTCTCTTTCCCTCTGTCACTCTTAGTCTCTCTCTATATATATATGGTTGAATAACAGATATAAATGATTGAATTTATATATCTATATATAGACATATGTCATTTTGACTAAGGAGGAAGATTTTAGGAAGCATGTCTACTTGTATTTGACTCAAACAGCCAAGCAGAATAGAATAGGTGAGGGCTGACAACAACCCTCTCTGGTCAGAGGATCACGATTTGAATTGAAAAGCAGTTCTTACAGAGGAGTCAGAACAACACAAATCTGCATCTCACTTCTCAAGTACAAGTTGTGTGATCTCAGTTTACTTACCTTAGGCAATGGAATCACATCACCAACTTTTTTGATCATTGAAAAATGTATATAAAATATTTAGTATGGTGCTTGACACATGATAATGATCTAAAGGTGTAGCTATTTAAGTATTTTATGCAAATCATCTCTGCTTCTTAAAAGAAAAAGGTATAATTTTCCCAAACACGGATAGTGATACTGGTTTAGTAGATAAAAATATTAAGTAGACAATGAAAAGGGATGAAACTATATGTTTTTGTGAAAGTTTATAGTGTTTTAGCTTGAAAATTTTATCAAATCTGATATGCCGTAACTTTTATTACACAAAAACTTCCCAAATGGGAAAAGGATGAGTTTAAAAATAAAAATGTAAAGGAATAGACCTATCCCCAATGAGAAAACAAATTGTATCCACCTACATACACATGAGATTGTTGGATGGCATCACTGACTCAATGGACCTGAGTCTGAGCAGGCCCCAGGAGTTGGTAATGGACAGGGAAGCCTGGTGTGCTACAGTCCATGGGGTCACGAAGAGTCGGACACAACTGAGCGACTGTACTGAACTAACATACACACACAGAGAATTCACCATAGCAATGTTATAATGGATTACAAGAAATCAATTAAAAAATACTATCCTGTAGCAAAATTTTTTTTTATGATTTGAACCTGAACTTCAAAAATTATGAAATGTTTGAAGTGTTTCTTACACCTTTAATGGAATTAACTTACCAAAAAAAATAAATTTTCTATTGGATTGCAATTTCATATTTTAGAACAATGTATTGAGGTTCTGTTGACCTCCCATAAAAATGTATTCCATTGTATTCAATATATAATATGTTATTGTAGTTTAAAAGGTCATTGTCTTGTCTATGTGTTTATATGTGATATTTCTGTGTTTGACAGATTTGAGATTATACTATGATTTTGAGGATTATCTTTTTTCTATTCTCTTTGATGTGATAGTTGTTCCATATATTGCTTATTGGTTTCATGCATATTGTATCTGAGCTTATATAATTCTTTTCATCTATTCATTTAATATAGTGTTGTTTTTCTTTGGCATATAATTTATTTCAAACTACATTGCCTAGAGAGATGGTAAGTTAGGTTAAAACCTTCAACGTGAAAGATATGAAGCATACATATCATGTTGGTTCATATTCACTTTCAAAGTGAAATATGTCATGTTGAGTTTCTGGGGTGGGGAAAAACAGTTACAAATTTACTAGAAAGGAAGAAAAATTATAACTGTGATAATTGCCTTAATGGTGTAGAATCAGGAAATCTTTATAAAATCCAGAAATGCTATTAGAAAGCAAACTACATAACTGTGTTAGGTAAGGTAAGAAGAGCAAAGTTTTCTAAAAATAGAATATGTTAAATAACTTTGGATTGCTTTTTTTTAAATTCAGTTTTATATATATATATTATATTTTTAGATTCTTTTCCATTACATGTGTTTGCAAGATATTGAGTATAGCTCCCTGTGCTTACAGTAGGTCCTTGTTCTTTATTTAATATATAGTAGTATATATGTATTAATCCCAAACTCCTAATTTATTCATAGTTTGTTCTTAAACAGCCAATATAGAATTGATTGATCATTCCCTATGGACTGGGGAAATGAATAGAAAAAAATTGTACAAGACAAACAAATGGAACTCAAAGTCTAAAGAATTTGTTCCACAAGTCTGACAGTTCTCAGCCAGTCAGAGATATCATACATTCATTCAGATTTATTGACAGTTTTTTTTTTTGTATCTCCTAATGTGTACAGCATTATGAAAATCACTTGAGGAAAAGACAAAGGTCAAATTAATCTAAGGGTTATTAAGTACAGAGATATACTAGAAGAGACAGCTTCTGCTGATCATAGATAACAATTCAGAAGTGGAAATTGGTTCATACTAAGTGAGTCTAATGGAGATCAGATTGAGGCAGAAATCAAGTGCTGAGTTAATGGTAGATAAACATGAAGATTTATTTATCCACCCATTTGTTAAACAAATATTTATTGGCACCTCTGTGCCAGGCACTCTTTAAACATCGAGATGTAACAGCAGTCATAAAACACACAATGATCCCTGCCCTCCTGGAGCTGATAAATTTGCTAAATTGATCTGCCTTAGATAGGACTTTTCTCTGTCAAATATTTTTTATGATAATGTGATTTTCTTTGAGAGATTAAGCTCTGCAAATGTTTCAAGATTTCTACACTCTGGGGAAACATTCTGAATGCCATTTACTTTTTTCCAACTTAGAGGAGTGTGATCTCTACCTTATGAAATAATGTGGATAAATAGAGAATAAAATTGGTAGACAGGAGGGTAAGTTATCTGCAAACTTCAGATTTCTAAATTAACTGTGGGGAAAGAGATCTGCAATGATTAGTGGTTCCCTAAGACACTTCCCTTAGGAGGCTGAAATAAGGGCTTGTGAGAGATTGTACCCAGTAATGGGAAACTGTAAAGCCTCTTGTTGAGGCCAGTACTGACCACAGCAATCACCCTGACACTTCAAATGTAATGGACTCAGTTAGCTTAGCTTATAAAATCATGTTGTGGAAAGTTCAGGCCAGAAGCTAAAGCATAAACACAGTCGTGCTGTTTTGGCATATCTAAATATGTTCCTGAGTTTTAATGCTAATACTGTGGCTAAAGAAATAAAGAATACCTTATGGAAGAAGGCGATTGTAGGCAAAGATATAGAAATTTGATTATTAGACAAGAATGATAAGATGTTATCTTTATTATCTCTAACTGCAGAGAGATTGAAGAGGTCTCTAATGGTGGAATGAATGGATGGAAAGATGGTTCCAACTCAGTCCTGACGTATGGACTGAGCTTGTCTATTCCCAGTGGCCAGTATATTCCTATTTTCGACACATGGATACATCAAAATGAATGATATTGGGTCTGATAGTTTCTTTTTGGTGGGATATCATCTTATGGACTCAGATAAAGAAAAAAGGGAAACATTACAATGTAATAACTGCAGAAATGAAACTAAAAAGAATTTTAAAATTTGTTTTATCTTTTATCCACAATATAAATATAGATTTCTGCTAAAATATGTAAACTCTTGGGCTTCCCATGTCGCTCAGTGGGTAAAGAATCCACCTGCAATGCAGGAGATGTGGGTTCAGTCCCTGGGTTGGGAAGATCTCCTGGAGGAGGACATGGCCACCCACTCCAGTATTCTTGCCTGGAGAATCTCATGAACAGAGGAGCCTGGTGGGTTACAGTCCATATGGTCGCAAAGAGTCGGACATGACTGAATTGACTGAGCATGCACACGTGCTTGTAAATTATCAATAATTTTCAAAATTGGCACTACCAATATAACTATTATGGCTATGGTTAATCCTATATTTTGAACTATTTAAGCAATCTTTTTGTTTTAGTATTTGTATGCATTATTGTAGGTGTGCCCTTATATCACTTTTTGTTTGTATCATTTTTATTAATTTTGTTTTATTGCTTTTAGTTTTCTCAGGTTCAGTTTACTAAACAGTCCTTATCCCCAAATATAAGTGAGTGTACCAAAATTCCTTTGAAATTGGGGTGTGCTAAATTCAGAGCTTTATTTCTAGTTTAGAAAGAAAATAACCCTATTAGAATAGTCTTTTAAAATAAATTTCCCAGTGGTCCTGACCAATATCTTCTTTAATTTCCCATTTAGTTTTCTTCCTGGTTTCACACAAGGGTCTCTTTCAGTGCTCACCCAACCCCAGTTTCTTTCTCCTACCAATAGACATAAAGCAGATTATTTTCTCTGAGGTATTATTTTGCATTCATCTGAGTCATGTATCTGGTACAAGAACTAAATTCTCTTTCATTTGTACCATTTCTTCTTCACATGGATGATATGAAATGAGTAGTTCATGGGCAATTCCTCTAAATTAGAGACTGCTTATTGTTCCATCTTGAGTTTTCTTCTAGGGTAAGTTTTCAGTCCTAGTAACAAAACTTTTTCAAAGTTTATTGAGAAATTGTTTCTTCAAAATCCTATATATTCTAGATTCATAAAGCTAGATATATTCTGCCAATTGATAATGTATTTTGACAGTGGTTACCAATTTATAACCTTCTTATAGTCAACAGTATGTCTTAATTTTGCCAAGAAATTCTATGCAGTTAGTGTTTTACATGTATTTTTTCCCTCTTATCTTTCAACACCCAGCAAATGCATATTCCACTTGATATGAAATGCACCTATTAAATAAATAGTTTTACAGTGTCTTAGTCACATGCTTTCTTTAAACAGAAGCACCCACGTGGCTTTCTGGATGTCGAAAGATAGCATAGCCTTGACAGTACTGTTTGCTGATTAGTAATTAATTAAAATTCCTAATTTAAATGAGAAGAAATTTATCATGTTGCTTTTAAGTACATTTTTTTCCTGTAAATTCAACCTTATAATTATCCCCCTGCCTGTGATTAATATTGAACCAAGAGCCACAAAGAGGCTCTTACTCATATCTTTTGGAGGACATAATCAAGGACTGCCCATGTAAAGGCTCTCTTGTGTTGCTCCGAGAGATTCAGTGTGCAGAGCAAAAACAGGACATCTTTGTAATAGAGGCTTAAGTTCTGAATTGTTCATACTTGTATCCCATGACTGGTAATGTAAGTCTTGAGAGGAAAAGATCTGCCTCCATTCATGAAAGCCAATAAAACAAGATATTTCATCTCCCAGCCTGTCAGTTAATATGCTTTCACCCACAAGTAGCAGAATCTCCACCTCAAAGTGTATTAAAAAATAAGTAAATACATTATACTATATATCACAAAGCTCAGAGAGACTGCAGGAGGGCTTCAGGGTGAGGCATTTAAATAGCTCAGTGATGTTGTCAGGGACATAGTTTCTTTCCAGCTCTCCATCTTCATTCCACAAAACTGGCTACCTTTTGAGATGGGTAACTTCGGAAAACTCAGCAGCATATCTACGTAACAGTGCCCAGAGGAAGCGGAGATGATTTTTCTGCTCTCCTAGGAATGAAGGAATATTTCCATGAGCTCACAAGCAGACTTAATTACAATATTAAGTCTCCAAATATTCCTGAACCAATCAGACCCAGTTTCCCATGAGTCACGTGACTGTGGCAGAAGCTGGATATCCGAACAAAACTGTGTTCCCTTTAAGGAGGAATAAGAGTTGAATGAGCTCTTAAGTGAACAGTCAGGGTGTTCACTATTCTCTGCCATCTGGCAGCTATGATAGAGGCACTAATTGATATTATCAACTGCCCTGTGTAGGCATTTCAGTATGCAACCCTGCCCACACGCTTCTCATCCCCCTGACCCGGAGTAAAATCCTCTCTTTCTTCTCATCACTCACCCCGTGTACACAGTGTGCTGTTTCTTAAGGGCCTTTTTTGAACTGACTCTGACAACAAACATTACCCCCAGTAATATGGACCGAGAACACCAGCTCACTCTTCTCAGGCAGGGTGCAGGCTTAAAAGGGGACGGTTATAACTTGAGCTGTTTTCTAAGTCAGCTTCATGGTTGATTCAAAACATATGAACTGAGGATAATGTCTGAGCCCGGATTATAGATAGTTCTGCATGCCCGTGCCAGACGTTGAGTATCGTGTTATGTTTGATAGAAATAGCCCAGAAGGGAAAATCTTCCCCGTGGTCAAAATTTCAAATGGCCCATTTAATAGTTCACCTTACTTGAAAAATAGGATGGCCAGAGCTAACTCTAAATAGTAATTCATCAGCTGACACAAATGGCTTATGATTTAACTGGATCATCAGAGACTTGAAAGGGATAAGACTGTACTGTCTTAAAGGCTGCGATATGAAACCTAAATCTGTGCATAATATATGATGCTGCTGGTCCCTAGTCAGCATTCATGTAATAAACAGAAGAGAGTGGAGATGCTGGCTCTCACGATTAATTCTGAATCACGCAGTGTTACTTCAGATCGTCATACCTCTAGGTTCTCATTTTAGTACCCTAAAATGCATGCTTCCACTGTGCAATATATTTCTCTTAAATTCTAAATGACACCTAGAGGTTTCAGCCTTTTAATGCCATTGCGTAAACAGGCAAAAAAAAAAAAAAAAAAAGCGGGGGCGGGGAGTAGGGAGTGGTTATGGCACTGATTGGAGTGGTTGATATTAATTATTAAGGGGAAATAAGGTTGCTGATATACAACAGAGGTAAAGAGCGGTGTTTGTGAAATTCAGATGACCCATGAGCGACTCCGTACACTGCATTGTCTGGAAGCAACTGATCATGGAAAACCACTGCAGCTTTATGAAAGAAAGTCGCTGAGGGCTCAAACCATGGTCAAGGCAGGAGAAAACTTTACTCTCCCCCTCTGGGTTCTGGCTGGTGTAAGAATTAAATTAACGTGACACAGATTAACAGGAGAAAATAAAATTGAATTTCATATGTACAGGAACCCCACACACGAGAGGGTCAGAGACAGAAAAGTGAAATGAGACATACACACAATCTGAGCTAAGGCATGGGGTAGGGCCCCGGGCTTCCAAGGACAGGAGGGTCATCCATAGGTCAGCAGGGAAAGAGTTTGGAATTTAGATGTTTGCCTCACCATACAGAAGGGGCCACCTAGATAAAATTTATCTCCAGTAATAACTCTTTTCTGGGAAAGATCCCCAGTTTAAATTCTCCTAAGAAGTTAAGGGAGGGACCATAGTTCATCTTGAGCCCTCAGGGTCTCAATTACCTTTAGCTCAAAATAAACCTCAAGCAAAAGTGCCATGTTTTGGGGGAGGCTTATTCTGACCCCCTACACTACTCAACAGTAAATAATGTGCCTAATAAATTTTTAATCAGCCCAGGAAATGGCTGAAGAAATGGAAACAGAATGGGTAATGGGAAACCTTGTAAATCTGCTATCTGATGAACAATTGCAAAAATAGAGAATGTACCCTCTCCCCCATGTTTCTTACCCTGTTTGTTATGTCACGAATAGGAAGATATTTTAAATAATTGGTCTTTCTTCTTTTCTTTCTTTCTACTGTAAGTGGGATATACAGTGATGGGACAATTTAAAACACTGATACAAAATCTTTACCAAATACTGAGGCATCACCTAAAGATGGTGATTTATTACAATCTAACATCACCTAGAGATTGTTGAAGACGGTGAAGGACAGGGAATCCTGGCGTGCTGCAGTCCATGGGGTCACAGAGAGTCAGACATGATTGAGTGACTAAACAACAAAGAGATTGTTACTGTTTATAGTAAGTGAACATGGCTCATTGGTTTTGGACATTTAAATGAGAAAGGATGGATTTGGATATTGGAAAGTCTGTGGTGTGCACTTATTATTTTTGGAACTCAGCATCTAAATAACACTTTTTGAGGGGAGTAGGAGGGGCAATTCCCCACTTGAGTTAATCCTGGTAGGCAGAGGGCCCTGCAATTTACTACAAAATTCATCATGGTCCATATTTTCTCCCTTTCCCTGTAGCCATGACACAGGTGCGTGACATGAGCTTGGCAATTAGGGTGTCCTGAGCCTGAGGTTTTTTTTTTTTTTAATTCATTTTTAATTGGAAGATAATTGCTTTACAATGTTGTTGTTTCTGCCATATATCAACATGAATCAGCCATAAGTATACATATGTCCCCTCCCGCTTGAACCTCCCACCCCATCCCACCCCTCTAGGTCATCACAAAGCTCGGTGTTGGTGTTGAGCTTCCTGTGTTACACAGCAGCTTCCCACTAGCTATCTGTTTTACATATGGTAATGTGTAAGCTTCAATGCTACTCTCTCAATTCATCCCACCATCTCTCCTGCTGTGTCCGTTTTTCTAGATTCCATATATATATGTGTTAATATATTTTAATGTTTGTTTTCTCTTTCTGGCTTACTTTACTCTGCATAAGAGTGGAGCCTGAGAGTTTTTAACTTGAAGGCATTACAAAAAGACCAGGGGAAGTAGAAAAACCACGTGGTGTGGATGCAACATTTAAGTATCCTGAGTCTAGTGGTTTCAGGGACATTTATTCAGGAACAACGGTGCTAGCAGAGGTCTTCCTGAATTTGACTAAGTATGCCTATCTTCCTACATGTCTATTATTTTACTATTCTGATTCTTTGTCCTTCTTCTCAACTCTATGAGTTTCCTGATGTTCTTTCAATAGTTATTTTTATGTTTCTGATTCTTAGCTTGCCTACATTACTTATAAGATAAATCCTCATTGGTACAGTAGGTAACTTATCCCCTACAGATCAGTTTCTGTTTCTAAAATGAAGAGCAGAAAGTGGGCACTTTAAGATTCTTTGAATTTTTAAATTCATTTGTAAAAAGAAAAATTACTTAAAATATTTAAAAATATGTTTTGGAAGCTTCCTTAATAAATGAATTCAACCATTCCAACCTGTAATTAATTTGATCTGCATAGAAAATAACTTGACAGATTTTAAAAAGTTACTCTCATGGTTTAAAAAAATACTGTATTTTATTTTAAATAGTCAAGTGAAAAATTATTCACTTAAATTATAAAGTAAGGAAATGCTTCACATATACCAACTATGCAAACCACCATTTGTATCTCTAAATATTTGTCAAATTATAGTTAATAACTCAATGGAGAAATATTATATGTCAAAATTCTATATGGCAAGGTATCTTTAACATTTTTTTATGAAAAAGTGGTTACATGTAAGTATTTCTATTCTCAGTAGTTTATTTTGTTAGCTTGCTTATATATTACCAAGATTTGAAGATGCTTCCTCTGAAACTGGTAGCAAGTGATTTATACATTTTGAAAAATATGAGGAAATGTCCAGAAGCCTCTGTTCTGCAAAGTATTTGACAAGCACATTCTTGTTTCAGTTGGGGGAAGCAAGCTAAACAAGAAAAACAGGAGAGTTGTTTGTAGTATCATAAGATAAATATCTCCTTTTTGTAGCTCAAGTTATAAATGGGAAAGAAAAATAAAAACAATGCTTTTCATGAGTTGTAGCACTAATTGCTTCTGATCTTAATTTTTTTCTGGTGGATTTCCTTGAATATCTTTTAGGTTACTGCTTAAATGTTTAATGAATGGATAAAATTATCTGTAACAGTGGTTAAATAGCAAGTATTTTTTCAAACTTGATTTAAAGTGTTGAACACCGTGAGATTTTTTTGTTGTTGTACTAGGGTGATTCAACATGAGGAAAGAAGTTGGTTGAGCAAAGATATCTGTCAGAAAAAATCACTGTTATATCCAAGCAGATTTATTTAGAAGCATCAATTAGAACAAAGTTAACCTTGTGTCTTTTCAAAATGCAAAGGAATGAAACCAATTTAACAAATACAGAAAGAAAACCAAAAGACTTCCACTAGCTAATTCTCTGTTATAGAAATATAACATCTCCAAGATATACTTCTTTGTATTTTAATTCTAAACTAAAGAAAACATGATTACTTTTCAAACTCAATATGTTTCAATATAAAACACATAAAAGCGTATGGAGAAAAAAGAGAGTCATACAAGAACTGCAATCCAGCAACCATGCAAAATAGATTAATTTAAAAGATGAATTAAACCATTTTTTTAAAAAAGTAAAATTTGCCTTGGATGTTTTTGTAGGTGTATACACACATACACACACACATAATGTGTGTACTATAAGAGAATAAACGAATGACTAGTTGTAAAAAATCAGTATATGTACCTAAAAATTCATAGATTTTAAGCCTTTTATTTTGACAAGTGAAAATAATACACTTTAGGCTAAAGATTTTGTTTAATCATATTTTATTTATTGATGTAAGATATAAAAATTCTTGAACTATTAGTGACTTTAAGTATGTAACTGTTCTTCTTCTATAGAAGCCTGCTTGGAACCTCTATGTATTTTGGGATAAATGTGTTATTAGTTAAGTATTTTTCATAGGCCTGAAATGTGAACTAAGACTTTTAACTATAAAACACAAAATGTTATCAATTTTAAATAATCCATTTTTGCTCAAATTTTATAGTTTTGACATTGCCTATATAGCAACATAATTAATATTTTATTCCAAAGTAATAACATTTGCATATATATACAGAGTAATATATATATACATATATATGGAATATTTTAGAAATACATTCAATGCATGCATAGGTGTAGGTAATATGTATAAAAATATAATAAGCTTCTGATAACTTTCTCTCTCTTACACACACACACAGAAACATGCTGAATAAAAACTGCCTCTGCTCTTACAAGAATAACAATTATGGCTCCAAAACAGGGTTGTCATCTTGATGCTGAAGTATATGATTTTCATCCAGTTATGAAATTGCATTTTCACATGCACCTGCTTCTGTTCTATATTATATTATTCATTTGAACTCTGTTTTTTTCTAGAATTGAGTCTTTGTGCTTTATTGAAGATTTCCAGCTCCTGAATGAAAAAAATAGTGGGTCAGACACTTGTTCTTTTGCCAAAAGACAAAAAGAGACATATGTGGTCCTAAGATAATGCTTTTGGCTACGCATGTGGTTTCCTTCATTTAATATTGGAATCTTTTTCATTCACAAATATACTCGAGAATATAGCAAAAACCTTTCTCCACCTCAATTTTAGAGGTTCCGTGTTCATTACTGAGGGACAGTGCATAGTTTCTTTCCTATAGCCTCAGATTTAGAATTGTTAAAAGTTTCAAGTCATTTAATCACTCAAGCCCCATACATATGCTTTAGATAATCCTCATTCAAAGTACATACAGGTATACAATCTACAATTCATATAAATGAAGCTAGAACACTTGTCTCCTGAGTCTGGCCAGTGTATTGTTGGCAATAGCCAGAGCATTAATAGTGTGATTTTTATTGTTTGCTGCCTTTAACACAGTATTCAAAAATAAGACATTAGCCCATTCACCAGTCTTCAAGCAGAAATAGAAGGAACATTAGATTAAAAACAGGGAACAGAGATTAAAAACCTGTGTTTTCTTGTCTATGGAGTAAAAATATAAAAAATGCACTAAGTTTGGGGGACAATGTAATTAACAAAGAAAGATACCTTTGTGTTTAAACTAGTCATATATTGAGGCAACTTATAAAAGCTCTACAAAATCCAAGGAGGGCAAACTCCCCAATACTCATTCAGATATACCAATGGAAAGCGTGTGTTAGTTGCTCAGTCATGTCCGACTCTTTACAACCCCATGGTTCATAGCCCACCAGGCTCCTCTGTCCATGGAATTCTCCAGGCAAGAATACTGGAGTAAGTTGCCACTCCCTTCTCCAGGGGATCTTCCTGACCCAAGGATCGAACCTGGATCTCCTGCATTGTGGGTAGACTCCTTACCATCTGAGCCACCAGGGAAGCCCTGTACCAATGGAGGCTAATGATAAATTCCTTACAGAGATCAGAATCAAAAGCCAAAGACTTTCCGATAGCAAGGATTCTTCATGGTACTTGTCTCATATGTCATCATCTTTCTATGTACCAGTGACTTTTGTATATTTCCCACTCTTTCTGCAATTAATTTAACTGTTCTGTTCATGAACATTTGAGTTGTTCTAAACAATGCTACCATGGACATCATTATAGATGTATCTTTGATCACATGGGGGATACTCAATATATATCCTGGACCAGATTGTCATCATCATATCCTATGAATATATTTAATCATAATTGCTAATATCTAGTTTTTCAAAGTAGTTATACTCACAAAGTGTATCTGTGTACCCATTGTTACACATCTTGAACAATACTTTTAATTATCTGTCTTTTAAAATCTTTGCGTGTGTGTGTGTGTAAGTAGAGGAATCTCATTGTGGTTTTAATTGACATTTCCCAGAAAACTAAAATGGTTGTACACTTTTGTGTGTATTTATTGGCAATTAGTATATCCACTTTTGTAAAGTGCACTGTAGGAGTGTCTAGCTGCTTTGTATCCTTCCCCATCATCTGACATTTTCCATCAATTGTTTTGACAATTTGAGTGGTGGTTAATATGTTTCATTGTGGAGTTAATTTATACCTCCCAGATAAAGTTGGGCACTATAAAAAGATTTTGGCCCTTTGAATGACTATTATAAAGTTCCCACTCAGGACTGTTGCCTATTTTGTAAACACTGAATTTTTCTCCCTCTTATTTATAGAAGTGCTTTGTATAGAAATGGAATTTGTAATTAAAAAATTTCCATGAAAGAAAACTCTAGTCACATATATTTTCACAGTTGAGAACTAACATCAATCTTATGCAAACATTTCCAGAGAAAAGAAAGAGACCACTTCCTAACCTGTTTTGTGAGGTCAGCATGATTTTCTGCTGTAATTTTTTATTTTTATTGAAGTATCATTGATTTACTATATTGTGTTGGTTTCAGGTGTACAGCAAAGTGGTTCAGTTCAGAATCACTTTCTAAAAAATTTTTTTCCAGATTTTTTTTCAAGATATATTACAAGATATTGAATATAGTTCCCTGTGCTATAGTAAATCCTTATTTTTTATCTATTTTATATATAGCAATTTGTGTCTGTTAACCCCATACTCTTAATTTGTTCCTCCCCTCCTTTTCCTTTTCCCTTTGGTAACCATAACTTTGTTTTCTATGTCTCAGAGCCTATTTCTGTATTATATATAGATTAATGTAGTTTTTTTTGGTTCCACATGTAAGTGGTATCAAAAAATATTTGTCTTTCTCTGACTTACTTAATATGATAATCTCTAGGTCCATCCATGTTGCTGCAGATGACAATATTTCATTCATTTTTATGGCTGAGTAGTATTCCATTGCACAAATGTACAATATCTTCTTCCATTCACCTGTTGATGGACATTTAGGTTGCTTCCATGTCTTGGCTATAGAAAATAGTGCTGCATGAACATTAGTGTGTATGTATCTTTTCAAATTATGGTTTTCTCCAGATAGATGCCCAGTAGTAGAATTGCAGGATCATACAGTAACTCTACTTTTAGTTTTTAAAAGAACCTTATACTGTTCTCCATAGTGGCTGTACCAATTTACATTCCTACCAACAGTGTAGAGGGGTTCCCTTCTCTCCATGCCCTCTCTAGCATTTATTGTTTGTAGACGTTACTGTTTGTAGACATTTTATGTGGAGAAGGAAATGGCAACCCACTCCAGTGTTCTTGCCTGGAGAATCCCAGGGACGGCAGAGCCTGGTCGGCTGCCGTCTATGGGGTCGCACAGAGTTGGACACGAGTGAAGCGACTTAGCAGCAGCAGCAGACGTTTTATGATATCCATTCTGACTAGTATGAAGTAACAGTTTATCGTGGCTTTAATTTACATTTCTTTTAATAATTGGTAATGTTGAGCACCTTTTTGTGTACCTGTTGGTCATCTGTATTTCTTCTTTGGAATGAATGAATGTGAGTTTCTCAGTTGTGTCCAACTGTTTGTGATCCCATGGTCTGTAGCCCACCAGGCTCCTCTGGCCATGGGGATTCTCCAGGTCAGAATACTGGAGTGGGTTGCCATTCCCTTCTCCAGGGGATCTTCCTGACCCATGAATCGAACCCAGGTCTCCTGCATCACAGGCAGATTCTTTACCATCTGAGACACCAGGGAAGCCCTTCTTCTTTGGAGAGATGTCTATTTATGTATTCTGACCATTTTTAATTTTTTTATATTGAGTTGTATGAGCTGTTTTATATTTTGGATATCAACCCCTTGTTGGTTGCATCATTTACCAATATTTTCTCCCATTTCGTAGGTTGTCTTTTCATTTTGTGGATGATTTCCTTTGCCATACAAGCCTATAAGTTTGATTAAGTCCCATTTATTTATTTTTGCTTTGGGAGATTTATCTAATAAAATATGAGTAGGATTTTATGTCAGAGAATGTTTTGCCTATGTTCTAGGAGTTTTATGGTGTCGCAACTTATATTTAGGCCTTTAAACTATTTTGAGCTTATTTTTGTATATGGTGTGATGGAGTGTTGTAATTTTATTGATTTACATGTAGCTGTTTGACTTTTCCAACACCACTTGAGGCCAGAATTACCTTGATACCAAAGTATCTGAGGATAACTTTACAAGAAAAGAAAAAGCAGAGGCAATGTTACTCTCTCATGAACAGAAAAGGCAAAAATCCTAGATGAGACATTAATTACTCAATATCCATCAACAGATGATTTGATAGAAACTGGATAACATTCTGTGGTATATCCATACACTGTGATACTATTTTATAATAAAAATGAAAAAACTGATGATACACACAGCAATGTGAATGAATATGAAGAACAAAAGATTGCCTTCAGTATGATCATTCATATATGAAATTATAGAATAGGCAAAACTGTCTACTGTGACCAAAACTGGTTGGTAGTTACCCAGGGCCATATGCTGGTAGGGTTAACTGCATGTGGATGGGAGAGACGTTTTTGGATGATGAAGGTAAAATATTTTGATTGTAGTGGTGACTATGTGAGTATTTACATTTGTGAAAATTCGCTGTTCTATAAACTTAAAAATGAAACATTTTCTTCTCTATTAAATACATAAAGTATATGGAAAATAAAATGAAACTATACAATGGATACTTTTAAAAATCATAGTGAGACATTATAACATTGACAGTAGAATGGCAACAATTTAAAAAAACTGCTTAACAACATGAAGTGCTGGAGAGCATGTAGAGTGACTATAACACATACACACGGCAGATGAAGGCAGATTGCTCTTGTGTTTTGGAAAACTCTTTGATAATACTAAGAAAGCTCATTTATTCAAGATAAAAGCAGCTGTTCAGTCAATAGCAGAGCATAATATAAACTGAGATACATAGTACAGGCAACAACATGAATGAACTTCACAGACCCAATGTTGACCAAAAGGAGCTAAACACAAATGATACAATTCCACTTATAAAAGTTCAAAGAGAGGTGAAACTAAGCTAGAAGACAGAGAGTCGTGATTACTTTTGGTGGGATAATGGTATGTTGGACTTCTGGGATGCTATTGTGCTCTTTTTTTTTTTTTTTTTTTTACTGCATTGAGGGGCATGAGGTATCTTAGTTCACCTCCACCAACCCCCCCGACCAAGGATCGAACCTGCACCACCTGCAGTGGAAGCTCTGAGTACTAACCACTGGACCATTAGGGAATTTCCTAATGTTCTATTTTTATGTGACTATTTATTACTAAGATGTGTTTTTTTTTTTAATTCATCAGGTTGAGGAACTATGATTTAGTATTTTTGCATATCTAATACTTATGGTGAAGAAAGCTGAGCACCGAAGAATTGATGCTTTTGAACTGTGGTGCTGGAGAAGACTCTTGAGAGTCCCTTGGACTGCAAGAAGATCCAGCCAGTCCATCCTAAAGAAGATCAGTCCTGGGTGTTCATTGGAAGGACTGATGTTGAAGCTGAAACTCCAATACTTTGGCCACCTCATGCGACGAGTTGACTCACTGGAAAAGACCCTAATGCTGGGAAGGATTGGGGGCAGGAGGAGAAGGGGACGACAGAGGATGTGATGGCTGGATGGCATCACCGACTCGATGGACATGGGTTTGGGTGGACTCCGGGAATTGGTGATGGACAGGGAGGCCTGGTGTGCTGCGATTCATGGAGTCTCAAAGAGTCGGACATGACTGAGCAACTAAACTGAACTGAATACTTAAAATCTTTAAATTTAGATAATGAGATCATATTGTGGTTCTCAAAATTCTCCACTGGCTCCTCACTACACTTCTAGTCAAATTTCAAATCCCCACTCACTAAACTCTGGCCACACTGGTCTGCTTTCTCTTCCTTCAGTTTTAAACCTTTTCACCGCAGTTCCCTCTGCCTGGAACACCATTTTCCAACATCTTGACCTAGCATGCTTTTTATTGACATTCAGTTCTCTGCCTTTCCTGAGATCTAAAAGCAGCTCTCTTTCACTTGATTTAAAATCCTGCATTTTTTCCCAGTTTAATTCTGACCTCTGAAATTATCCGATCTACTTATTTCATAGTTTCTGGCTCTCCTGATTAGAGTACAGAAGCCATTTTTGCAGGAACTTTGAGTGTCTTGCTCTTTGCTTTATCCTCAGTAACTAGAATCCTGCCAGACAGGCAGAGAGACGGTCAGTGAATAACTGGAACATGGGAATTTATAGATGAATGAGTGAATGAATGAACTAAAAAGCGTATTGTATAGAAATTAATAACTATTGATTAACTATGAAATATTTTTATGGAACTGCATTAGGTAAGGAGAAATGTTAGGGAGTGACATTTTTCTTCTACCTCTTAAATGACATTGTTGAAATATAGCCCAGGGAAAGAGCCTTGAGAGTGATGATTTCAGCAGCTTTCCATTCCAAGTAATAGAAGAACATTTACTTATTTACTTACTTATTTTATTTCATTTAATTTTATTTATTTATTTCCCTCAAGTTTTCATTATCCTACAGTGTCATTGCTGAAGTTTCAAAGGTGAATAATGTCACATAATGATTACATACTACCCTAAAAACCTGAGTATTGTGAACATACATTTTTTCTAATACACTAAATGTATATTATAAACAACTTATTCATAAAACCTATCAACACATCATATTTTTATATTTAAAGCAGATTATCATCTAACTTGTTTTGTTCACTTTCTAAAGAGTTGCAGGTGCAGGAGGGTGCATAAATGCCTTTTCATGATAACGATAATTTACTGAAATTTCTTAGACATAGCATTTTCCTTGTAATGTTTTAGTACCTATGTTCTCTTTAATACTTTCTGAATTTTGCTACCTGTAATATTTAATTTTCCCAGTTTGAACTATTAGCATGTTTTATAGTTCCTATGAATTTTTCATCTTTTAGCCTTCAATTCAGTTCAGTTCAGTCGCTCAGTCCGACTCTGTGACCCCATGAATCACAGCACGCCAGGCCTCCCTGTCCATCACCAACTCCCGGAGTTAATCCTCATATTGTAGTCAATAAATGGTGAATAACAGCAAACTGTATACAGAATTTAGCAAATATGTGTGAAAGGCCATATTTGCAGTGCTGAATCAATAGAAGTCATTTATTATGATTAAAATTAGGTAACTTTTGCAGACCATACTCTAAATAGCTTACTTTCCTGGGTGTTCATTGGAAGGACTGATGCAAAAGCTGAAACTCCAATACTTTGGCCACCTCATGTGACGAGTTGACTCACTGGAAAAGACTCTGATTGGGGAAGGATTGGGGCGGGAGGAGAAGGGGACGACAGAGAATGAGATAGCTGGATGGCATCACCGACTCGATGGACATGAGTTGGTGATGGACAGGGAGGCCTGGCGTGCTGTGATTCATGGGGTTGCAAAGAGTCAGTCATGACTGAGCGACTGAACTGATACTACTGATTAAGACAAAAGTTCAGTTGTAAAAACCAAGGTATATTCTTAGGAAGACATATTTGGAATGTAATTCATATGAAATAAAGCTATAGTTCTCATAGTCTCATTCTAATATATTAGTTTGAAGTAATTCAGTTGCTCAGTGGTGTCCAACTCTTTGAAATAATTATTTTTAAGAACGGTGTTCACAACATCAAGAAATCAGTAGTTACTAAGAATGTATAGTGGTTTTCTAGCAATATCTAAGTGGACAGTGTTTTGGTTTTAAACACTTGTGTGTACATGATTTTACTTGATCCTCACCACAATCTTAGTTAATAAATATTTAGCTTCTTGCTGGTGATATTTTGAAATCGTTGTCTACCAGTTCAAATATCATTTCAGAGATTTATTTTTTTAGCAATTTTTCTGCTTCTTTGTGTGTCTAGTTTTTTGCTTGTTTGTTTGTTTTATAGAATTCCATGTACTGGGGAGGATTTTAGAGGTTCTTTATTATATTACCTTCCTCTTAAGAATGTTATGTCTTATTGGTTGATCACCATTGTTTTAACAACACTGTACTTACGAAAGCAGTAAAAGTATTAGTTGCTCAGTCATGTCCAACTCTTTGTGACCCCATGAACTGTAGAACCAGGCTCATCTGTCCATGGGATTTCCCAGGCAGGAATACTGCAGTGGGTAGTATGGTAGATCCCATCTGCAAAGGATCTTCCCAACCCAGGGACCGAACCTGGGTCTCCTGCATTGCAGGCAGATTATTTACTGTCTCAGCCACCAGGAAAGTCATTGTGTATGTGTGTGTTCAGTTGCTAAGTTGTGTCTGACTCTTTTGTGACCCTGTGGACTGTAGCCTGTCAGACTCCTCTGTCTATGGGATTTCCCAGGCAAGGATACTGGAGTGGGTTGCCCTTTCCTTCTCCAGGGGATAGTCCCAGCCCAGGGATCAAACCAACCTTTCCTGCATAGCAGGTGAATTCTTTATCACTGAGCCACCAAGGTAGTCCCAACATTAATGTATTTGAACACTTAAAATTAAGAAAATAGATCACATATTAAGTATTCCTACCACAACAAATGTGACTGGTGATGGAAGCAAGGTCCAATGCTGTAAAGAGCAATATTGCATAGGAACCTGGAATGTTAGGTCCATGAATCAAGGCAAATTAGAAATGGTCATACAGGTGATGGCAAGAGGGAACATTGACATTCAAGGAATCAGAGAACTAAAATGGACTGGTATGGTTGAATTTAATTCAGATGACCATTATATCTACTACTGTGGGCAAGAATCCCTTAGAAGAAATGAAGTAGCCATCATAGTCAACGAAAGAGTCTGAAATGCAGTACATGGATGCAATCTCAAAAATGACAGAAGGATCTCTGTTCGTTTCCAAGGAAAACCATTCAATATAATGGTAATCCAAGTCTATACCCCGACCAGTAATGCTGAAGAAGCTGAAGTTGAACGGTTCTAAGAAGACCTACAAGACCTTCTAGAGCTAACACCCATTATAGGGGACTGGACCCACTCATTATAGGGGACTGGAATGTGAAAGTAGGAAGTCAAGAAACACATGGAGTAGCAGGCAAATTTTGCCTTGGAGTACAGAATGAAGCAGAGCAAAGGATAATAGAATTTTTCCAAGAGAACTCACTAGTCATAGCAAACACCCTCTTCCAACAACACATGAGAAGACCCTACACATGGACATCACCAGATGGTCAATACCAAAATCAAATTGATTATATTCTTTGCAGCCAAAGATGGAGAAGCTCTATACAGTCAGCAAAAACAAGCCCAGGAGCTGACTGTGGTTCAGATCATGAACTCATTATTGCCAAATTCAGACTTAAACTGAAGAAAGTGGGGAAAACCACTAGACCATCCCAGTATGACCCAAATCAAATCTCTTAACGATTATACAATGGAAGTGAGAAATAGATTTAAGGGACTAGATCTGATAGACAGAGTGCCTGATGAACTATAGATGGAGGTTTGTGACACTGTATAGGAGACAGGGATCAAGACCAACCCCAAGAGAAAGAAATGCAAAAAAGCAAAATGGCTGTCTGAGGAGGCCTTACAAATAGCTGTGAAAAGAAAAGTGGGGGGAAAAAAAGGAGAAAAGGAAAGATATACCCATTTGAATGCAGAGTTCCAAAGAATAGCAAGGAGAGATAAGAAAGCCATCCTCAGTGGTCAGTGCAAAGAAATAGAGGAAAACAATAGAATGGGAAAGACTAGAGATCTCTTCAAGAAAATTAGAGATACCAAGGGAACATTTCATGCAAAGATGGGTTCAATAAAGGACAGAAATGAAATGAACCTAATAGAAGCAAAAGATATTAAGAAGAGGTGGCAAGAATACACAGAAGAACTGTACAAAAAAGATCTTCACGACCAAGATAGTCATGATGGTGTAATCACTCACCTGGAGCCAGATATCCTGGAGTCTGAAGTCAAGTGGGCCTTAGAAAGCATCACTATGAATAAAGCTAGTGGAGGTGATGGAATTCCAGTTGAGCTATTGCAAATCCTAAAAGGTGATGCTGTGAAAGTGCTGCACTCAATATGCCAGCAAATTTGGAAAACTCAGCAATGGCCACAGGACTGGAAAAGGTCAGTCTTCATTCCAATCCCCACGAAAGGCAATGCCAAAGAATGCTCAAACTACTGCACAATTGCACTCATCTCACCCGCTAGTAAAGTCATACTCAAAATTCTCCAAGCCAGGCTTCAGCAATATGTGAACCATGAACTCCCAGATGTTCAAGCAGGTTTTAGAAAAGGCAGAGGCACCAGAGAGCAAATTGCCAACATCCGCTGGATCATGGAGAAAGCAAGAGAGTTTCAGAAAAACATCTATTTCTGCTTCATTGACTATGCCAAAGCCTTTGACTGTGTGGATCACAATAAACTGTGGAACATTCTGAAAGAGATGGGAATACCAGACCACCTGACCTGCCTCTTGAGAAATCTGTATGCAGGCCAGGAAGCAACAGTTAGAACTGGACATGAAACAACAGACTGGTTCCAAATAGGGAAAGGAGTACGTCAAGGCTATATATTGTCACCGTGCTTAATAAATTATATGCAGAGTACATCATGAGAAACGCTAGGCGGATGAAGCAGAAGCTGGACTCAAGATTGCTGGGAGAAATATCAATAACCTCAGATATGCAGATGACAGCACCCTTATGGCAGAAAGCAAAGAAGTACCAATGAGCCTCTTGATGAAAGTGGAAGAGGAGAATGAAAAAGTTGGCTTAAATTTCAACATTCAGAAAACTAAGATCATGGCATTTGGTCCCATCACTTCATGGCATATAGATGCGGAAACAGTGAAAACAGTGGCAGACTTTATTTTTTTTGGCTCCAAAATCACTGCAGGTGGTGATTGAAGCCATGAAATTAAAAGATGGTTACTCCTTGGAAGGAAAGTTATGACCAACCTAGACAGCATATTAAAAAGCAGAGACTTTTCCAACCAAGGTCCGTCTAGTCAAGGCTATGGTTTTTCCAGTAGTCATGTATGGATATGAGTGTTGGACTATAAAGAAAGTGGATTACCGAAGAATTGATGCTTTTGAACTGTGGTGTTGGAGAAGACTCTTGAGAGTCCCTTGGACTGCAAGGAGAATTAACCCATTCATCCTAAAGGAGATCAGTCCTGGGTATTCATTGGAAGGACTGATGCTGAAGCTAAACTCCAATACTTTGGCCACCTGATGCAAAGTGCTGACTTATTTGAAAAGACCCTGAATCTGGGAAAGATTGAAGGCGAGAGGAAAAGGGGATGATAGAGGATGAGATGGTTGGATGTCATCAGTAGCTCATGGACATGATTTTGAGTAAACTCCGGGAGTTGGTGATGGACAGGGAGGCCTGGCATGCTGCAGTCCATGGGGTCGCAAAGAGTTGGACACGACTGAGTGACTGAACTGAACTTAAGTGAACCACAACAAAATGCAACAAAATTAAAGGAAATTTTTAAGCTTTGTTAAAGTGAGTCTATTTTACCTATATACTTAGAAAGTCATGTTTACTTCTAGGTTATAGCTTTACTGGAGTGTCAGTTGAAAGTCTTCTGTGTTTATGAAAGCCTTCTCCATTTGGGATAGCCCAAGCTCCAATGTCTCCCTACCATTCATGATCTTTGAAATCTCTGCCCTCTCTCTAGCCTTTTGATTATGTTCTCTGCTTGGTCTTCCAGAGTCTCACCCTTCATATGCTCAATTCAGGAGCTGGCCAAGGACCCAAGGAAGAATTTATTCATGGATTTTTAGAACTCTTTTCCTATAGTCCTCTCCTCTCAGTTTTCTATCTTTCAAGTTCCCTCTGTTTTTATGGACCCATTCTTTTTGCTTTGTCTTCTCCATACAATGAGTCCATAGCTATCCTTGAGCTCTGAGATGGTTGGATGGCATCACTGACTCAACGGACATGAGTTTGAGAAAGCTTCCCAAGTTGGTGATGGGCAGGAAAGCCTGGTGTGGTGCAGTCCATGGGTTTGCCAAGATTTGAACATGACTGAGCGACTGAACTGAACTGATGGTTTGGAAAATACCTTCAAACACATGACCAACCAGCCACCTCCTCCTCCAGTTTCCATCTGGTGTCATGCTGTTGTTTTGCTACCATAATCTCCCATGATATTTTCTATCCCTTATAGATCCAAGTTCTAACTATATCATCAGCTTTAGGTATGTATATCCTGAGTTTTCCTGTCAGTGAGTCCAATCCTACACCCCTAAACTGTATAATTATCTACCTTATTCATCCAAAGACCTTAAAACTTTCATGGCCCCAGCTTTCAATATTGCTACAGATTAGCATCTGATTCCTAAACCAGTTTTCTAGTACAATGCCTTTGTCAAAGAGATGCTATTTACTCATCCAAATTCCTTTGTCTGTGAGTGGACCAGTGTGGTGTATGGTCCTAGCTTCTGAAATATCAGCATCACTCATTTTGACTGAAGACAGTTGGGCTAAAGCAAAACCCAACTTTGTTCTGCTAAAACTATATCAAAATGTTGAAAAACCTCAAAGATCCTACCTTAGCAGGCAGAAATATTTTTCTGTTGAGCATCAATTAACTTGAACACTACCTCTGAAACTGTCCAACAGAAGATTTAAGGGATTTCAGAGCTTTTCACTGAAGACTATCTTCATTTATCCTATTTCTAAAGTGGTCATTTTCATAAATGGTTGTATTCAATCCCACTTTTGTCCAGTATATCATGCAAAATGGAATGAAAAGAGAGAATTGGTACACAATAAAACGTGAAGACTCTTAGCAACTTAGTCCTCTAAAATAAGTGGGGAATTGTTGGGTTTTTTTTTTCCCTTTCCCCCAGGGAAAAAAGATTTTCCCTGAAAATTGAATGTCTGAAAGATTTCCTTCTATAGGTCTGCTGGGTTGTATTTTGTCAGGCTCTATTAAATTGTGTTATCATAGATACATATGAGTCGTATAGAATATAGAAAGACTTTATTTTGGCTTTTATAAGCATCTGCAAACAAGGGCAAAAAAAGATTTAAAATGTCTGATTTTACTGAGGCTCTTCAATTTCTTGTTCATTTCTTTAAGTTTCTTGTGCTAAAATACCCATATTCGTGGCATTTAGGCATATACAGGAAGTCTCAAGGGACTTTGAGTATTTATAAATTGACTTTTTTCTAACATGTGTGAATAAAAATGAATTATTTTGTGAATGTTTCATGTATTTTCAGTGACTGCACAATGCATTGTCCTTCCATTCAGAAATACATATCTGGTATGTGTTTGTTTATGTGTATGTGTGTGTTGATTTTTTTGCCACTCTTTTAAAAAAATTCTTATCAGGGTATAGTTGATCTACAGTGTTGTATTAGTTTTTGCTGTCCAACGAAGTGAATCAGTTTTACATATACCTATATCCACTCCTTTTTAGAGTCTTTTCCCATGTAGTTCATTACAAAGTATTGAATAGAGTTCCTTGTCCTATACAGTAGGTTCTTATTAGTTATCTGTTTTACATATGGTAGTATGTATATACCAATATTATGTATGTATATATATCCCTCCTCCCTTCACCCCCCCCCAACCCCTGGTAAACATAAGATTGTTTCCTACATCTGTATGTCTATTTCTGTTTTGTAAATAACTTCATATATACTTTTTTAAAAGATAACACATCTAAGCAATATCATACAATATTTGTACTTCTCTGACTTCACTCAGTATGACAATCTCTAGGTCCATCCATGTTGCTGCAAATGGCATTTATTTTCATTATATATATGTCCCATATCTTCTTTGTCCATTCCTCTGCTGATGGACATTTAAGTTGTTTCCATGTCTTGGCTATTGTAAACAGTGCTGCAATGAACATTGGAGTGCATATGTCTTTTTGACTTATGTTGTTTTCAGAGTATATGCCCAGGAGTGGGTTTACTGGGTCATATGGTAGTTCAATATTTAGTTTTCTAAGGAGCCTTTATACTATTCTCTATGTGACTGTACCAATTTACATTCCCACGAATGATGTAGGAGGGTTCCCTTCTCACCACACTGTCTCCAGAATTTATTGTTTGTGGATTTTTTGATGATAACCATTCTGACTGGTATGAGGTGATATCTCATTATAATTTTGATTTGCATTTCTCTAATAATTAGTGATGTTGAACAACTTTTCACTATTAGCCACCTGTGTGTCTTCTTTGGAGAAATGTCTATTTGGATCTTCTGCTTACTTTTTGATTGAGTTGTTTATTTTGATGATATTAAGCTGCATGAGCTGTTTGTAAATTTTGGAGACTAATCCTTTGTAGGTCACATTATCTGAAAATACCTCCTCCCATTCCATGGGTTGTCTTTTTCTTAATTTATGATTCCTTTGCTGTGGAAAAGTTTTGAGTTTAATTAGGTCATATTTTTTATTTTTGTTTTTATTTGAATTGTTCTGAGGAATGGATCATAAAAGATGTTGCTGCAAAAAGTGTTCTATGTTTTCCTCTAAGAGTTTGATAGTGTCCAGTTTCACATCTAAGTCTTAAATCCATTTTAGTTTATTTTTGTGTATAGTGTTAAAGGTTGTTCTAATTTTTTTTTTTAACATGTGGCTGTTCAGTTTTTCCAGCACTATTTATTGTGTTACTGTTGATTTCTCATTTTATGGTTGTTAGTATTTGCCTTACATATTGAGGTTGTCCTATAGTGCATGCATATATTTTATAATTGTTATGTTTTGGTTTGAACCATTGACCATTATGTAGTGTCCTTCTTTGTCTCTTAAAGCATTGTCTTTGTTTTAAAGTCTACTTTGTCTGATATGAGTATTGCTACTCCAGCTTTCTTTTGATTTCCGTTGACATGGAATAACTTCTCCCACCCTCTTACTTTCAATCTGTAAGTATCCCTAGGTATGAGACTGCATATAGACAGCATATATATGGGTCTTGTTTTCCTATCCACCCAGAAAGTCCATGTCTTTTGGTTGATCTCATTACCATTTCTTGAGGAGACTTTCTTCCATTGTATAGTCTTGCCTTCTTTGTCATAGATTGACCATAGGTGCATGAGTTTATTTCTAGGCTTCCTATTCTGTTCCATTGATCTATATTTCTATTTTTTGTGCCAGTGCCATACTGTTTTGATAACTTTAGTTTTGTAGTATAGTCTGAAGTCAGGAAGCCTGATTCCTCCAGCTCTGCTTTTCTTTCTCAAGATTGCTTTAGCTATTTGGACTCTTTTGTGTCTCCATACAAATTTTAAGAGTTTTTATTCTAGTTCTGTGAAAAATGTCATTGGTAATTTGATAGGGATTGCATTGAATCCATAGATTGCTTTGGTTTTTAGTATAGTCATTTTGACAATATTGATTCTTCTGCACAAGGGAGTTTTTAGGACAATGAGGCTATTTTGTGTGATACTGTAGTTGTAGATACATGACAGCATGCATTTGTCAGAATTCATTGAGCTTAATAGTACAAAGAGTGAACCTTAATTTATGCAAATTAGAAAAATTATTTAGAAGGTCAAGATGGATTGCAGAATGTGATCAAATAATCTAGTTGTTTTAAATCTATGAGACAGTCTAACAGGGCTTGGAATATATGTTGATAGGTTAAGTTATCCAAGTAAATGTAGACCTACATCTATTATGCATTTACTTGATTTCCTAGTTCATTATCCTCTGAATGTATTTTTAACCATATAAAAGTATTACGTAAATATTAAGTATTTAATATTGTGTTAAGTATTATAACACAAGGTATTACAAGAAACATTTCAAATGGAAAACTTCAGATTCAGATTTCAGTAGTGTTGAGAGTTTGTTATTCACCACGATCGTTAAAAAGCATTTTCTCAAAATAACCTTCAGTTCAATTCAGTTCAGTCGATCAGTCGTGTCTGACTCTTTGCGACCCCATGAATCACAGCACGCCAGGCCTCCCTGTCCATCACCAACTCCCGGAGTTCACTCAAACTCACATCCATCGAGTCGGTGATGCCATCCAACCATCTCATTCTCTGTCGTCCCCTTCTCCTCCTGCCCCCAATCCCTCCCAGCATCAGAGTCTTTTCCAGTGAGTCAACTCTTCACATGAGGTGGCCAAAATATTGGAGCTTCAGCTTTAGCATCAGTCCTTCCAATGAACACCCAGGACTGATCTCCTTTAGAATGGACTGGTTGGATCTCCTTGCATTTCAAGGGACTCTCAACAGTCTTCTCCAACACCATAGTTCAAAAGCACCAATTCTTTGGAGCTCAGCTTTCTTCACAGTCCAACTCTCACATCCATACATGACCACTGGAAAAACCATAGCCTTGACTAGATGGACCTTGGTTGGCAAAGTAATGTCTCTGATTTTTAATATGCTATCTAGGTTGGTCATAACTTTCCTTCCAAGGAGTAAACATCTTTTAATTTCATGGCTGCAATCAAGAAATAGAGGAAAACAATAGAATAGGAAAGACAAGAGATCTCTTCAAGAAAATTAGAGATACCAAGGGAACATTTCATGCAAAGATGGGCTTGATAAAGGACAGAAATGGTATGGACCTAACAGAAGCAGAAGATATTAAGAAGAGGTGGCAAGAATACACAGAAGAACTGTACAAAAAAGATCTTCAAGACCAAGATAATCACGATGATGTGATCACTGACCTAGAGCCAGACATCTTGGAATGTGAAGTCAAGTGGGCCTTAAAAAGCATCACTACGAACAAAGCTAGTGGAGGTGATGGAATTCCAGTTGAGCTATTTCAAATCCTGAAAGATGATGCTATGAAAGTGCTGCACTCAATATGCCAGCAAATTTGGAAAACTCAGCAGTGGCCACAGGACTGGAAAAGGTCAGTCTTCATTCCAATCCCAAAGAAAGGCAATGCCAAAGAATGCTCAAACGACCGCACAACTGCACTCATCTCACACACTAGTAAAGTCATGCTCAAAATTCTCCAAGCCTGGCTTAAGCAATATGTGAACCGTGAACTCCCAGATGTTCAAGCAGGTTTTAGAAAAGGCAGAGGAACCAGAGATCAAATTGCCATCATCCGCTGGATCATGGAAAAAGCAAGAGAGTTCCAGAAAAACATCTATTTCTGCTTTATTGACTATGCCAAAGCCTTTGACTGTGTGGATCACAACAACCTGTGGAAAATTCTGAAAGAGATGGGAATACCAGACCACCTGACTTGCCTCTTGAGAAAATAACCTTACACATATATAAAATATATAATTGTATATTATAATCATACATAACTGTTAATAATACATATAATCTATTAACATAATATCTTATTCCAAACATATTTGATATTACATTCTCTTTAAGGATTCATAAATCTAATAAAAGAACTAAAATGATCTTTCACTTTTAACAATTATAATTTTGTTGATGAATGCACATTATAAATAAATATTTATATATATTCCTCTAGATATGTTTATGAATGAGATGGAATGACTTTTTTTACAAATGACTTAAAACTTGGATATGACATTCATTAAATATACAAAATCTCTGTGATAGTTATTGCCATGGCTACAAAACCTTTTATTTAAGTTATGCTCAGTGAGTCACATTTCTTAAGTCTGTTTCCCCAGGTTTTGATACTATGTCACCCAGATTATAGAGTACCAATTCTATCTCCATCTGATCAACAGGACAATTTAGTAAAAGAAATGTTAAAAAGGAACATTTTGTTAATAATACCTTTGAACTGTGGTGTTGGAGAAGACTCTTGAGAGTCCCTTGGACTGCAAGGAGATCCAACCAGTCCATCCTAAAGGAGATCAGTCCTGGGTGTTCATTGGAAGGACTAATGCAAAAGCTGAAACTCCAATACTTTGGCCACCTCATGCAAAGAGTTGACTCACTGGAAAACACTCTGATGCTGGGAGGGATTGGGGGCAGGAGGAGAAGGGGACGACAGAGAATGAGATGGCTGGATGGCATCATCGACTTGATGGACGTGAGCTTGAGTGAACTCCGGGAGTTGGTGATGGACAGGGAGGCCTGGCATGCTATGATTCATAGGGTCACAAAGAGTCGGACACAACTGAGCAAATGGACTGAACTGAACTGAACTGAGTGTTGTGTAATACTTGTTTAAAACTGTTCAAAACCAATTGTTTCTGCTTCATTACTAAAGACTTGGTAAGCAGGAATGTAATTTTGGTTTCAGGCAATGAAAGCTTTTGCTTTATAAACAATTTCTATTTCCTGATTTAACAGACAGAATGTCAAAATCACCTTTTTTTTTTTTTTTTTTGTACTGCATATCACCTTTTGGAGTAAATGTCTCTCAGGTTGATAACTCTTAAATCACCATCATTAATTGATCAGGGTAAGGGATATTTTATGTAGTCATAGACAATTGAAATTATACCTTCCTCCAAGGACATCTAGAGAATGGTTTCCTTAAGGAAATACCTGACACGTACTGGTGGGTATCTTTCAGAATACATTAAAGGAATCTGCAAATAGTTTGAAAATATTAGGGTAGAAAGATTTCTACACCCTCAAATAACCTGTTCTGGAAGGAAATAAATATTCCTTCCATGTTATTATCATGAAAATAATAACAATGACACAAATTTAATCTAAATTTAGAAAACTGATGATAGTAGCAAATTAATACATGTTGATGAAGAAACAGGATAACTTAGCACTTAAATGAAGCACAACTCTGTATATATACATAAAACATTTTACTGAATCAAGTATTTACTCACTGAGTTGCCAAGTAGTGCAGTATGAATATATCTCTTTTAGGTGGTGCTTTCCTTTTCTTATTAGACTAAATCATTGCCATGTCTATTTATGTACATTTGCTTATCATTTTTCCTTAACCTACATCCTCTTTTACCAGATGTTTCAGCATCTCTTTCTCATAGGGCTTGCAGTAATATTTAACACATGCATTGAATTTCATTCTCTTTGGAGTCCTTTATTTTGAGGCCTCTGTTCTCTCTCCAGGAGTTGGTGATAGCCAGAGAGGCCTGGCGTGCTATGGTCCATTGGTTGCAAAGAGTTGGACACGACTGAGCAACTGAACTAAACTGTTCTCTCTCAAGGTGAACTAATCCCTTCCCCAAACCAAATCTATAACCATTCATCCTGGAGCTGAATTTCCCTGTCAACCCAAGACTTTATGTTGTTGTCACTCCACTTTGCAACCCCTGTTTTCCAGATCCTACGTCCTTCTCTTGTTTTATTCAATCCTTTTTGTCTGGAGACATATTTCATGAACTTCTTAACAGAACATTTTTGGGAGTAAAACAAAATGCTGTATTTACATCTGGTGATATACTTATTCTTCTATTCTAAATTAATCATTTGACTTGGATTTTGAAGTCTAGGTTAATAAACTCCCTCCACAATGTAAAGGTTTTTTTTTTTTCCTCTCTTTTACCTTTTAGCTTTAGAAATATTTCTTGTCATTTTAACAGCCATCTTCTCCATTCATTATGTGATTTTTTTTTTCTTTTTAAAAGTTTTAATGATCACCTTCTTGGTACTTATGTTCTGAATTTGTCACCATTTTTATGGTTTGTTAAGCATTTAAGCATTTTTCAACCTAAACAATTATTTCCTTCATTTTCTTTATATTTTCTTTCATAATTTTTCCATACTCAGTTTCATGATAGTGATTTTTGGATTTGATATCATTTACTTGGATATTTGACTTCTGAATTAATTATCTAGTTTTCTGTTTATTTCTCCAGTATTCATGTTTTTCACTTTGTTTTCCAAGAGACTTCCCATAGTATATCTTTCATCACTTCTACTGTATTACTTACTTTATGTATCCAATTTTAATCTGTAAGAAAGCTTTATTTTTCTCTATTCTTTTATAGCATCCTGTTCTTGTTTACTAGATACAGTAACTTTCTTAGCCCTCTGACTACATTAATTGCTGTCCTACTTTGATACTTTCTTCTGCAGTTCCTCACAGTTTCTCTCTTTCTTTTTTTACTTTTGTATTTTAGAAAGAGAAATTATTTTAATATTTTGTTTTATTTCCTTTGCTATTTTCATTCAATTTTGTTGAAGGCATTCACCACATATCTGCTCGGCTCTTTGTTCATATTTAAACTTCTAACACTAAAACTAATTGAAATTTCTGTGTAGGTAAACGTAATTGTCCCACCAGTTTATCTGACAGTGTGGGGTAATTTTAGTGAGGATAGCCCCTGGTATAGTACTTGTAGCAAAATAATCTTTTGAGTGAATTTAATGATACCATGGGATGTTATAAATGTATGATATCAATTGCTTCATGAACATAGCCCTCTTACTCTTTAAAGCATATCCCTCCTTCTTAAGGTGGGAAGATAACCATGAGAAAATAGGGTCATGGAAGAAAATGGGGAAGTGTTTTTAGAAATGTCAGATGCTACTGAAAGGACAAGAAAATTGGCCTCAAAAATGGCCAGTAGCCTTAGCAAAGCATAAGTCTCTGGTGAGCTTACCAGAGAAGTTTCTGAAAAGAACTGGAGATTAACAGATGACTAAATGCGTTACAGGGAGAAAGGGAAGAGAGAAAACAGAAGTAGTGAGTATATTCAACCCCTCACTTTATGTCAATACAACAGATTTTACCAAGAGCAAATTATTTCTTCATATCTTGAAATACTTTAAGGAATCCTACCCATCATATATTTAGAATTAGTGTAGTTAAACTTGTTTTTCAACTGGAAAAAAAAATGAAGTCTAGTATAAACTTGTGTTTGCCTTTTATTTCTAGTTTAAATCATACTCCCAAAGGAGACTCAGTCCTTCCTTTCCCTTGCTACCTTCTCTGTGTATAAAGTGGTTACTTTATACAAATCTTACCTGTGAGTTTCCATTTTGATTGCTATCTTCTTTGATTTCAATACCTAGCACTTTGTCTGGTGCATAGTTGTTTCATAAGAAGTAGTTGGTTCATTAGAATAGAACTACAGAGTTTAACTAGTTAGATATTATAGGAGTAATATAGTAACAAAGGCCTTTAGAAATGATACTAGAACCTTGGTTTTTGCACCATGGTTCAATATGGCCAAGGAGATAAATTTTTAATGCCCAATATAGGAATTGAAACCTATCTACTACAACCTCATATCTTGGTAAATAGACTATCAACCACTCCCTAATCTTACCCAGACAGTAAACTCATATGTATGCCTTAGTGCCTATGGAGAAGATCTACCATAAACCCAAATTGAAATTGAGATTTATCTTGAAATCTCTGGAAAACCCATCTCATCTAAATGAGATGATTTACATGGACTGACTTATTTGTTTATTATTTTTGTTGGTGTAATTATGAGAGGATGGTTGGTTCCATATATCTAGAGAAAGAAAAAATAGAATAATGCTGGAGGAAAATAGTGTGTGTTTTGCATTCAGATCAGGTTGATGAGCCCATTGGAGAGAGAAGTTTCAGACAAAAGCTAAAGAAGCCACTTGCATAAAGGACACTATGTAATAAGGGACTCAGGATTATGACAAAATGACTCAGAATGCAGAAAGCTAGGTATTTTTTCCAATCTGTATGGTACATAGTTCCACTACTATAGCACCCTGGGTACTCTAGTGCAGTAGAGATGATGCTAAATGGAACAGTGGTGAGGTAGTAATGAAACTCCAACTATCATGATGAGTAGTTGCTAGTAGACATAGAAGTATTAATACTTAACATGTTTGAGAATAAGCGAGATTGCCTGGTGCTATTGTGAATTTGTAAATGCATTTAATAAAATATTTAATGACTCTCCCAAATAATTTAATCACATTTTACTTGAAAGAAACATACGTAGGTGGGGACAAGAAATATAAAAACTTGAGTCATAGTTCTCATTGTGGTTTCATTGATATCATGGGATTATGGGGAGGTGCAGAATTTGATTATGTTTCTGTTTGTGTGTTTGTTGTGTGTGTTCATCTATGATTGTTACTCTCACCAAATTACTGTCATTTACCTGAAAGAGTTAATAAAATGTTCCTCAAAACACCCACCTAGCTTTTCCTCAAGCACAAAACATGGCTTAGTCACTAAAAAAACTGAGCGAGAGAAATTTTACAAACATGTAGGGAACACTGAAACCATGCAAAATAAACACAGTGGGATTATTAACAGTAAATCATACTGGGCAAAGTTAAGAGGTATTTTTCTTGACAGATTATAAAGGTAGGGCAGGAAGGGAGGACTAAGGATAATAAATGTCGAAGCTTCAATACAGTGGTTGATATAGTGGTTCAAGTAAGTGTATAAAAATTGTCAAATAAGTTTTGATAAGAACACAATAAAATGGATTAAAAACAAACTAAGAGCTCGTAAATATGGAGAATGATAGATGAGAGTGGGACCTTTGAAGTTCCCGAAAATGATTCTTGGAGCTACTAAATGGATTTCTGACCATAAATAGAGGCAAATAGAGCCCTGAATTAGATTTTCAGGTTATATCAGTTTGGAAGGTGAGATACCGATTTGGAGAGAGAATGATATATCTGGTTGTAAATATGTGCCTGGCCAGAAAAGAACAAATGAGATTTAATTTGTAAAAGAGCAAGCAGGAAAAATATTATTAAACATCTGTGTAACAGTACCATTTCTTCCCAATAAAAGTGATGGCACAGCCTTTTACAATATACAGCATGCCTAGTAAAGACTTATTTTTATGAGCTCATTGTGTAGCAAGCCAAGTGAACAGACTACTTTGTGGAATGAGGTTGATTATCCAAGGAAAGTCATTGAGATCTCCTCGGACTGGAGTCTGTGTGTTTGGCAGATGGGCCAGCTGCGTATTTTGTTTCTATCTCCATCTGGCTCCTTCGGGTTCTTGGAACCTTGTTTGCATGTCAGGTAAGGGGCAGCAAGTTTCTCTTATTAGTAGAGCAACATGTCCACAATACTTCCTGGTGTTCAATCAGAGGCTGAATTCTAAGCTATATCCCAAGACATGGTTCATATATTGTCTCCTCTAATGTATTCTTGCTTTCTGTCAAATACAGTTTCATAAAATAAGTGCACAATATCCATCCACACCATTTGATCTGAAAGAAAGACAATCAGAACTCCTCCTGTTTGCGGTTTGATGGACCACAGGTGCTGTAGGTAAGGCAGTGCGATTAAGCAGAGATGTAAACTTTCCTACCTGTAAAACTATGTAATTTGTCTCCAGTTTTAAAAACCTGAATGCAAATAAGAATGAAAAGTGAAAGTGTTAGTCACTCAGTCGTGTCTGACTCTTTGTGACCCCATAGACTGTAGCCCTCCAGGCTCCTCTGTCCATGGAATTAACCAGGCAAGAATACTGGAGTGGGTTGCCATTTCCTTCTCCAGGAGATCTTCCCGATCCAGGGATCCAACCTGGGGGGTCTCCTGCATTGCAGGCAGATTCATTACCATCTGAACCACCAAGGAATACTTCAAATAAGAATGCAAAGTATTATTTTGTTGTATGTGCAACACAAAAGGGGAGCAAGAGTTATGCTGGAAGTTAGGTTGGTAGCCACTCAAGACGTACATGTGTGACTCTACATAGGAGACAGAGATGGAAATAAACAAGGGGACTTTCTCATTATATGTAGTTAAATATGGTTTGTTTATTAGCCCCAAACACTGCTGTGTTAGCTTCTTTATAGCCTTAGTAATTGCTCTGTAACAGCAACTAGGTCTCAGCCCATTGCATTACTGCTAATATGCATGCAATAAAAATATTATCAAAATAATTAATACAAAATCTTCTCCTAATTACTTCCTTCTCTTTGAAAGTCTCAGTGACTTTTGAATCTTAGAATCCCAAATGAAGCCAGAGGAAAATGTTGTAGAAATCCTTTAAAGGATGATAGAATGCATTAAAGAGTTCCAGTAGAGTTGGGTGGTAAAGGAAAAGAGGAGGTGGGTGGTATTTAGACTGAGAAAGCCAAGTCATTTCATGAGAAATGAATTAGGACAGCCAGCACCCCCCAGAGAAAGAACGAGTGAACTAAGAACTTGTCAAATGTGAGTATTTTGTTACTTATAAGAGGGTAATTATAATAATAAAATTGAATGCTTTTGCATTTGGTTTCCTAAACAAGAGAGCATTTCAACATATTCAGAGTTTCTGAGGTGTTGAGCATTCGCAGTTGCCTTTGATGTGATATTAACCGGGTCAAGGGGAAACTCTTGAGCTCTCATAGCTGGGCAAATCACTGTTGGAAGGGAATTAGGATTGAGAATGCCACTGTCACTTCAAAAACTGCATTCTCAGTCAGGGTACCATGTTTTCTGAGAAAGCTGTATTTGTCAAAAAGAAATAAGATTTAAAATCAATCAGAACTTGCTTTTGGATTCTCAGTAAGTGATAATCATTATGAAGAATCATGAAGAACTGAGTGTTGAGATTGCACCAGTTTGAACAGGAGTCATCATGACTCCAACAGAAAAAATAGGAACGCCTGGAAGATATAACTTGCCTTGATCATGCAAACACTTAATATCTCTACCAAAACTCAACCCCATCTGGAAAGCTTGCCTTCCTATGACCCATCATAGATTTCTCCTAAATGACAGAGAATGAGTTATATTTTACATATATTTTCTTTTGTATTTCTATTTTGTATTGGAATATAGTTTTTGAATAATTTTATTTAATTGACTGTGCTTGGTCTCTGTTGCAGCACAGACTTTTCTCTAGTTGTGGAGAGCAAGGGCTTCTCTCAAGTTGCAGCATGCAGGCTTCTCATTGCAGTGGCTTCTCTTGCTGTGGAGCATGGGCTGTAGGCCCACAGGCTTCAGTAGTTGTGGTTCCTGGGCTCTAGAGCATTGGCTCAGTAGTTGCAGTGCACAGGTTTAGTTGCTCCGTGGCATATGGGATCTTCCCAGATCAGGGATTGAACCTGTATCTCTTGCACTGGCAGGTGGATTCTTTACCACTGAGCCACCGAGGAAGTCCTAGAGTATAGTTGATTAGCAATGTTGTGTTAGTTTACAGGTGTACAGCAAAGTGATTCAGTTGTGCATATACATGTATCTGTTCTTCTTCAAATTGTTTCCCCACTTAGGTTATTACAGAATATTGAGTAGGGTTCCCTGTGCAATATAGTAGGTCCTTGTTGATTATCTATTTTCAATACAGTGGTGAGTGCATGTCTATCCCAAACTCCCAATCTATCCCTCCCTATCTCAATCCTTTCCTCTGGTAACCATAAGTTCCTTCTCTAAGTCTGAGTCTGTTTCTGTTTTGTAAATAAGTTCATTGGTATCCTTATTTTTTTAGATTCCACATATAAATGATAACATATGATATTTGCCTTTCTCTGTCTGACTTCACTAAGGATGAAAATCTATACTCCATCCATGTTGCTGCAAATGGCATTATTTCATTCTTTTTAACAGCTGAGTAATATTCCAGTGTGTGTGTGTGTGTTTGTCTGTCTGTATACCACATCTTCTTTATCCACTCCTCTGTTGATGGACATTTAGGGTGTCTCCATGTCCTCGCTGTTATAAATATCACTGAAATGAACATGGGGATACATGGATCCTTCTGAACCATGTTTTTCTCCAGATATATTCCCAGGATTGGGACTGTGGATCATATGGTAGCTCTATTTTTAGTTTTTTAAGGAACATTCATACTGTTCTCCATAGTGGCTGTGCCAATTTCCATTCCTACCAATAACATAGAAAGTTTCCCTTTTCTCCACACCCTCTCCAGCATTTGTTTGTACATTTTTTTAATGATGGTCATTCTGACTGATGTGAGGTGATATCTCATTGTTGTTTTGATTTGCTTTACATACATTTTCTCTTTCCTGTTGAACTACCACCAAGTTGTTGATGTTTGAGAAGAACTAAGGTTGTAGCTAGTAAGGAAAGATTATGAATTTTTGGAATTATGTTAAAAGGAAAAGTTTTAAATGCATTAACATTGTAATAGCTCAATAATTATTATTGTCCCTCTATCATCTGAAAATCAGTGTGAAGCCGACTGTGGAGGCTGCAAAGAACAGGAAGTTGTGTCCCATACTCTCAGGAAGTAAGCAGTGTAATGGTAGACAATAACATGTGAAACTAACTCTGCAGAAACGGGAAACTAGAAAATAGAAACAAAATAAACAGCAAAATAGTAAAAGAGTTGGTTTGGGGGATTAGACATTTCCAAAATAATCCCAGCCTTGTATATAAAGTAAGGACTCTTTTAAATTGCAACTGATAAAGATTAAGGAATAAAACAGTGCATTCTACCAAAGGCAGATTCTCAATGAGAAGGTTCATTTTGTCAATATTGTTTGTTTGTTTGTTTTAGTTTTGTCCAAACTAACTTTCACTTTTATAATCTGGGCTAAAAATGCAGAGGAGTGCATGCATGTGTACTAAATTGCTTCAGTCATATTTGACTGTTTGCGACCCTATGGACTGTAACCCGCCAGGCTCCTCTGTTCATGGGATTCTCCAGGCAAGAATACTTGAGTGGGTTGCCATGCCTTCCTCCAGGCAATCTTACTGACCCAGGGATCGAACCCATGTCTCTTACGTCTCCTGTATTGGCAGGTGGGACCTTTATCACTAGCACCACCTGGGAATCAGAGCAGTACTCCTTCAAAGATGAATAAAGAATATATTCCTAATTTCTCTATTTCATTTATTGTATTTTGCCTTCAATGCTACCCACTGCCGTCTTGAACAGAATGTACACTCACATTTCTCAATGAGCATGTATTACAATGTGAGGGATTTTGCTACTACTAGTGCTACATGCTAAAATATAGACCTTCTATCCCAGGGCTTGAAGATGTCACTGAACCCTGATTTCTAAGAGAAGCAGATCTTTATTTCTTATGAGTCTGTTCTTCTGTTTCATCTATCTTGGTACCATTTGCCATATCAGTTTCCTTGAGCTCTAACTTGGCTGAAGTCATGGACGATCCTTTTGTTTCCTTTTATTAAATAATTTATCATTTCCTTTTATTATTGATGACACGAGAATTCATTCATTGTTCATACACCGAGTGCCTTTTATGCCCTAGACAGCGTTCTCTGAATGAGAAATACAGGAGTGAATGGAACCAACAAAGATACTGCCTTTCCAGAACTCACAAAGACAGGAGTCAGATAATGGCCCACGATACAACCAAATTAATAGCAGAATAAAATTCTTAGTGGTAATAAACAATCTGTATTAAAATAGAGCAGACTAAGGTTCTAGAGGATGAACATCACTGATTTTGATCTGATGCTCAGGAAAGGCTGCTCAGAGGAGACAGCTTGAGACTGAAATGAAGTGCAGGATGTAGCTGTGTGACCGGGAGGGAAAGCATTCCCACGAGAGCCGATGCAAGTTCCTGTCAGGAGGAAGTCTTTGGTGTGTAGAAGGAGCAGCAAGGGACCAGATGGCTGAAGTGCAGTGAGTAAGGCAGAAAGGCTGGGAGGTGAGGACAGAATGATAGGCAAGGACCAGATCTTGTTAGGCCTTTTTGTACCCCCTAAGCTAAAACCGTGATTTTCCTCAACATCTCCAGAGTCCATGCCACTCTTCCACTCAGGGTTTGGCCTTGCTTTGCCGGTTATGTCCTCTCCTCTTTAGCTTTTGCTGTAAAGATCCTTCCAATCACCCTCCCTCTTCCTGCATGTGTAGGTGTGATTTATTATGTTTGTGAAATAATTAGGAACAAACACAATTGTATTTGTCAAGAGATTTTACATATGGGATATTTCTAAAGTTCACCTTTAGAGCAGTAAATAGCTTAGGGTAAAGGCACAGAAGGGTGTTAGTTATAATCTGAGGGTTCATGCTGCTGCTGCTGCTGCTAAGTCACTTCAGTCATGTCCGACTCTGTGTGACCCCATAGACGGAAGCCCACCAGGCTCCCCCTTCCCTGGGATTCTCCAGGCAAGAACACTGGAGTGGGTTGCCATTTCCTTCAGTTCAGTCGTGTTCGACCCTTAGCGACCCCACGGACTGCAGCCTACCAGGCTCCTCCATCCATGGGATTTTCTAGGCAAGAGTACTGGAGTGGCTTGCCATTGCCTTCTCCGGAGGGTTCATGCAGGGGACAACAAATCTTTGTGAGAACAAATGCCAACCTGAAGAAGAATGTATTTCATAATCAGGGCCTTAAAATACAAGGAAGGCAGTGGGGAAGCTCAACCATAGGGCAAGAAACCCCTCAGGTGTGTTTTTCTGAGAGTCTGGCTGATGATGGTCACTTTAGACATGAGATCATACTCAGTGAAGGGCAGACACAGTGATCCAGCTGCTTAAGAATGGAGAAGATTTCAGTCATATGCATCTCATAATTTTTGTTATTTCATCTTTTTATTTTATATTGGAGTATAGACAATTAACAATGTTGTGATAGTTTTAAGTGAACAGTGAAGGAACTCAGCCACACATGCATACATGTATCCCTTCTTCCCCAAACCCCCCCTCCCCTCCAGGCTGCCAAATAACATTGAGCAGAGTTCCCTGTGCTAGACAGTAGGTCATTGTGGGTTACCCATTTTAAATACAGCACTGTGTGCATGACCTTCCCAAAGTCCCTAACTATTCCTTCCCCCAGTCCTTTCCCCCTGGCAACTATGAGTTCGTGCTCTAAGTCTGTGAGTCTTTTTCTCTTTTGTAAGTTCATTTATATCATTTCATAATTTCTTGAGGAGCCTCTGTCATTTCCAGTCCTCAACCTCTGAGGAATGGTAAGTGGCTCTACCATCAATCCTTTGATCCAAGAGGCAGAACTACAAAGTGATGTCTAACACTGCCACATCACTTTGTCTGTTCTATGCTTGCTCTCCTTTCTTTAGGTAAATACTGAGGGTAGGGAAAGAATAAGAAGAAAAAAGGAAAAAAAAAAAAAGGAAACTCTTCTTTGCTGACCCCCTTTATTTTTGGTCTATAAATAATCTTTGGGCAAAATTATATGTTTTAAGGAAATGTATTATAAAACTTAATTAGGGCTTTTAAAATTCAAGCCCAACATACTATTTTCTTTAATTTATATGGAGAATAGGAAGCTCCAGTTCAAAGGAAACAACTCAGCTTGTAGCTTGCTCTTCAGAAGAGGGAGGCTGAGCCACATGGACCTTAAGTTTAACCATCACTCATAAAATAGATAGACTATTCTAGTTCTGGCTGCTAAGGTCACCTGGGAATTGTCCTTCGTGACAGCACTTACACATGTAGCCTTCAAGATCCAGATTTGTCTTAGCCTGAGATTCTTAAGTGCAGAATGACCCACTCATAAATAGTTTAGATAAGCAGAATGATCTAAAACTTTAACCTCAATCTTGTCTGAACTCCCTTGTAGTTGACTAAGCTCTGTCTACATGGCCCTTCCTTTGTTTCTTGGTCTTCCAAAGCATTGTCCAATCTGAAGGACATCTGTCTGTGTGCCCTTTTCCTAAGATCTCCCAATGATTAGCCCAGTTAAATATAATTTCCTCTGGGAAGTCTTCTGATATCAGCATATATTAATAACACCCTCTATGCCAATTCTTTCTACCACATTTTTGTACTACCCCAGTATATTTCTTTCACCGTCTCACTATTCAAAAATTAACTAGTTTATTTACTGGTTTTCTGTTTTTACCTGTTTTCATCCACTCAAATGCAAGCACCATGGTTTTAGCTACATTTTTTTCTTGTACTCTGCCTGCCACATGTACTGTTTAATAACCATTTTTTTATACTTTCAGTTAAAAACTATTGCAAAATTATAGAAAAGTTGTAAGGAAAGAATAAAGGATGCCCATGTAGCCTTCAACCAGATTCATGAATTGGTAACATTCTGTCACATTTGTTTTATCACTTTTTTCTAAACATATCTGTCTGACTACCTACATACCTATCTACATATATATTTCCGAGAAACATTCTCATAAGAGAACTTCATTGTAGGTAGCAAAGTCAGAAAATTTATTTTAGTAGTTTTATTAGCTAATTCTGGGCTTCCCTGGTGGCTCAGACAGTAAAATATTTGCCTACAATGTGGGAGACCCGGGTTCAACCCCTGGGTTGGGAAGATCTCCTGGAGAAGAGAATGGCAACCCAATCCAGTATTCTTGCCTGGAGAATTCCATGAACAAAGGAGCCTGGAGAGCTACAGTCTATATGGTTGCAAAGAGTTGGACACAACCGAGTGACTAACATGCATGCATTAGCTAATTTAATGTCCACATTCAAATTGTGTAATTTGTCCCAAATTATTTTTTGAGCATTTTTTTCTTTTTTCTGATGTAAAATCCAGAGCCTGATTGACTGTTGAATCTAGTTGTCATGTATTTAGTATCCTTTAATATGGAATACTTTCTTGGCTTTTCTTTGTCTTTCATGAGCATGAAGTTTTTTAGGAGTACATTTATTTAGGAGTACAGCTATTTTTGTAGAACACTAACAACCGTTTTCTTGAATTTGAATACATGAATACTGACTGCTGTCTAGAATTGTCCTTATGTGAAAATTCATGAGAATTGAAAATGTATAAAATTTTCAAAACTTCACTCAGTCCATTCTGAGATCTAAGAATAAAATGGGTACTAAATTAGACTTTGGGAGAGTCCCAATTTCCTGTCTTCCAACGTTTTTAATTTCCATAACTAAATAAATAACCTCAACAGATTTCCTGAATTTTTGTATTATGCTGACTTAAGATATACTATGAACATTTAAGTAAGCTATTACAGTATAATTTATGTGGAATCCTTCTAAAGAGCATACATCAATGAAGATATCAATCTTATTAAAAATCAAGGCTTTACTAGCTTTACTTTCCAGTTTCATGTTCCACAGTTAGCTTTGCTTGATCAAAAAAGCAAAGGAGACATTGTCTGACTTTAGGTTTATTTTCAATAAAGTTCTTAGAATGGAGGTTGCCATATACCAATGTATTACTCTTCAAAGGAGAAAATCCAGATATGCAGGGCCACAAAAATCAATTAACAATCTCAGATTTTATATGTTTTGGGGAGCCCAGTACAAGTATATCATGATCTCGTCATTATATCTTCTTACCTTCTAAAAAGTGGTTGGCTGAATACTCAGTTTAAATAAATTCATTCAAACAACTGGCAGCTAAGAATTATCACCTTGTTTCATAGATTATTAATAGCCTTAGCCCCAAAAGGTCCTTAAAAAATCATATATCTCCATTCAGTTTTTCCCTTATCTGGGGGAAAAATCTGCCTCATCTTTTTAGTCTATTCAGTGGTTCCCAGCACTGGATGATTATTGGAATAAATTGGGGAACTTTGAAGAACTAGCCATTCTTGAGTCACCACTACTGATTCTGATAAAAATTGGTCTTGAGTGGACCCCTAATAATTGGTGTTATCTTGAAAGAACTTCACGTGCTTCTAAAGTGCAACCAGAATTATGAATCACTGATCTGAACCAAAGAAATCGCCATCACTCAGTGACATCAGTCAAGGAGAATGCTAAAATATCTTCCAGTCCAATAGCTCTGCTTATACGGTATACCCATCCTTCTCCTCTGTGACAAGTCAATGTCCCTGGCTACTTCTAACTGAAACGTTGTTGCTGAACCACGAAAAGACGCCAGGATCATTGGCCTCTGGAGGAGAAGAATTTTATCCCGGGCCAGAGACGAGGCTTGATCGCTCAGAGATTTTGTGTAATAAAGCTTTATTAAAGTATAAAGGAGATAGAGAAAGCTTCTAACATAGACATCAGAAGGGGGCAGAAAGAATACCCCCCTGCTAGTTTTTACCTGGATGTTATATAGTCACTAGCAGTCTGTTAATACTTAAAATTCAGAGAATGGCACCAGGCCCCTCATCCATAAGATGTATTTTGGGATAATCTTGCACCAGAGGAGTCATCCCCAGGCCATAAAACGTTTGACTTAAATCTTGTAGAAAGGCAGATTACCACACAAATAGTTTCATTTACATAGATTAGGGGAACAATGTCTGAGTATAACATAATGATTTGTCAAGTCGGTTCTGAGCCATTAGGCGGAATCACTTGAAGACAGAGTCTGGGGTAAATGCATGGTATATTAACATAGCTTAATACCAACATTTCCATAAGAAAAATGCATTGGTTTACTCAAGATATGAGAATAGTTAACTTCAGGTGAAACCAGGTGTCATTATGGCAACACAGTATTTTAAGAGAAACCTCCTTTTAAATTTGTATAGAGAAGGGAAATATATATATATATATAATATATCTCACTAGTTTGTATATCTCACTATTTTGTTTCCTCCTGCCACTTAAGAGAGAGATAAAAAATGTCTGACGCTTGCAGCCTACCTTCCTGCCTGTTACCCTCTCGTAACCGTATCTTTTAACTTTATTTAGATGCAGTGGATTAAGACTCTTGACTAGAATAAATTAGACTATTATGTTACATAAACTTTTGACTAAAGAAACCTAAAACCTGTCTAATTTTGTCAATGTTAATTACCTTTAACAGTGGAGTTGATTATATTTAATATCTCTCATATCCCTTTATGTTAAATATTTGATGATTCGCCTGATTCCTTCTTGTAGGAATAACCATGGTCTTTAGTTACAATAATGTCTCACTTATGTAAAAGATTTTCAAATGTGTAGAAAGCAAAAGAATTTGATACCACTAAATAATGAAACATCATAAAACTTTTCAAGAGATAATTATGTAGTTAAATTGTTTATATATCCTCTTTTTATTTGGACTCTACAGATATGGATGTTATGATGTAAACAGTTACTTAAAAAACATAATCAATTGCAGTGTCATCTGAATTCTTTACCCCTAATTTAATCAGGGTATTTGAACTACCCATTTCTGAGCTCATCAATGGTTCTTGAATGTCAAATGCACCCTATTTAATCAATAACTAAGCCTTCATTAGACTCAATGAACTGCTGATGTGTACTTTTACATATTCAAACTGTCCCTCCATATAGAATCTAACTGGATCTTTATTGAATGAAAAGGTCAAGTCAGGCTTCCCCTTGGCAATTATGTTAACTCCCTTAGATTCTCATTAACTAAATCATGTGATCACTGCATAAAGAATACTTATAGAAAAAAAAAGTATTGACCTCAGTGCATTATATTCTTTAAGAAGATTTAGTAACGTGCATTAGTTATAGAAGCAAAGAACATGACAGCTTACTGATTATGCATATGTGTTTCCTGCATTTATTTAAAACAAACCAATTAGTTCAAGGGTTGGTGAACTCTTAAAGGGCCAGTGAGTTACAATTTTAGGCTTTGCTGGCTACATGGCCTGATGCAACTATTTAACTGTGCTCTTGCAGTGGAAAAGCAGCCACAGGCAGTACATAAAAGAACAGAGACGTCTTTGTTACAAAATAAGGGCTTGTTTATAGAAACAGGTGGCAGGCTGTGGGTTATAGTTTGCTGACCCCTTAATTAGTGGAGCCAAATATGTCCTTTATATAATATATCCGTTCCGTTCCGTCGCTCAGTCGTGTCCGACTCTATGCGACCCCGTGGACTGTAGCCTACCAGGCTTCTCCGTCCATGGGATTCTCCAGGCAAGAATACTGGAGTGGGTTACCGTTTCCTTCTCCAGGGGATCTTCCCGACCCAGGGATCGAACCCGGGTCTCCCTCATTGGAGGCTATATAATATATAAATACATATATATATATATATATGCATATATCTACATGTGTTTGTTTACAAAATGAAATTGAGTGTCTCTTGTAGCAAACTGAACAGCACGAAGTAATGCTACAAGAGATGTTAGTGAATTTTGCATATATTTGAAGCCATCATGTTTTTTTCTGTTTAATCAGCATGTCATGTTAGAAAGCATGAGAGAAAATCTCCATCCATGCCTCCTTTACTTAAGCAAACTCTTTTCTGAACATATGCAGTACAGTCTTTCCTAAAGGAAGTCAATTGCAGAATTAAGCTATTCCTTAATTTGCACACTTTAAATACCTAAGTAAACACTCTCCTGTTTATTTGTTTGGCGGGGTTCTTGGATATAAGATGCTTTATGCTGTCCTGACAGAATTCATCATCTTGGAGAAAGCACTAGAGGTCAGGTTTCAAGAGACAGTCTTTTTTCCTCTGGTGAGGATAGAAATCTGTCATCAAATCTAAGTGCGCTTAATTTGGGAAGAACAATTGGTTAAAATTTCGGTACCAAAGTAAGAAATATATAGTGAATTGAGAAGGAGCAGTATTCCTAAAATGGTCGAGATAGATGGACTCTGATATCAGTCACAACATTTTAAAGACTGCAGCCCAAGGACCTCTGGTGATTTTTCTTCATGACATCCCCTAATAGGGGGAATAGGAATAGAAACACAGGGGTTGGGGGGAAAGAACCAACAATGTAACCCTGATATAACCCCAACTCCTTCCATTCTATTTAAGCTGCCCTGCATTGTGACCTTTTTTAATGGTCATTTGTTGACTTTTTCTCTCTTGTAATGTGGAACTTGCCCTGTACATATCCAAAAATGACAGTTACAATCAGAGTGGCCCACATATCCTCTGAAATTCAGACAGAAGCATTCCATATAACATTCAGATCTAGTATTACAAAAGAGAAACACAACTAGCCAGCAAGACTCTCTTTGGTGCTTGGTTCACAGAGACAGAGCAGCATCTCATCTATTATTGAAATACTGCAGAATGTGTGCTGCAGTGCATTGCCTACAGCGTAAAGTAGCTAGGCTTACACTTTTTGAGGGTATTTGGCCATATAGTCCTTAAGTCTGGTATCCAACTCAAGACATGACTATATATTTTAAAGTAACTGAATCATGTATATCTTTAGAAGTAAACATGACCCTTGGTGTTTCTTCTAAGAGCATTGGGGACATATCTATATAGCAACTACATGTAGGGATTAATATATAATTATATGGCTATGAATACAAATAATAAATCTAGTTATTTACTAGTTTTCACATGAAAAGAAAATAGTAACCTGTAATTAAAATGTAGATCAATAATTCCAAGAAAACTAGTCTAACTACATTAAATAAGTTTTGTGACACACATTGGATGGAACCTTCAAACTTGTCTGAACTTTACAGTTAATGTAAAGTTCTGATGCTGGCTCATGGTTTTATGATAAATTTGAAACTCATCTCCATAGGAAAAAGTAAAAAGCAATTTTATTAGCTTTTGTAAAAATCTTTTAAGTGATTTCACTATTTAAAAACAAAAATAAATAACATTTCAGACTATTATTATCACTGGGGTTATATAAAAGTCTCTTGTAAGTAATTATGACTATTTTGCTATGATAAAAAACTGTTTTTCAAAAAAACTTTTATGTCCAAAATAGTTCAGTAATGATTCATTTGTTTTGCAATAAGCAATAGCTATTTCTAAAACTAATATTTATTTGAAACCTAGGAAACTTGAATAAAAATAAAGAGGACAAATGAAGACATTTATAATCAATTAAAGATAAAGAAGGCTAACTTTTCACAGGTTGTCCTCAAAATAGCCACTAATGGGCAAGAAAGAAAAAGAATAAATAAATAAAGGAAAAAGGAACTGAGTGAAATGGAAAATGGTAAATCCTGAAGATGTTGTGTGAGTTTTACAAATATTATAATAAAAGTTTTGTATAGTTAAAAAGCAAAGTTTAATTAAAAAATAGTATTAAATAATAGAAGATATTCAAATAAAGTCTTTGTCTTGTAAAGAATGAGGAATAAAATATAGGCCAACTCTAAATTTGTGTTAATATAAAATTAACCATGAATATTAATCTACTAAAGTAGAGTAATATAACAGCAAGAAGAAAATATGCAAAAGAAAACATAATTTAAAGTATTCTAGATTGAGCACATATGTTAATTAAAAAATATAAAAACTTAAACTTATTGATGCTGGGAAAGATTGAAGACAAAAGGAGAAGGGAGCGGCAGAGGATGAAATGGTTAGATAATATCACCGACTCAATGGATATGAATTTAAGCAGAATCTGGGAGATAGTGAAGGACAAGGAAGTCTGGTGTGCTGCAGTCTATGGGGTTGCAAGGAGTTGGACACAACTTAGCAACTTAACAACTACGAAACTTATTCATCAGAAGCAATTAGAGACTAGATTCTTGCAAATTATTTGTACATGACTCACGAGAGAAGCATCTAAAGCAAAATGATATGTGAAATTTGACTGATCAGAGATGAAAGGTAGTATATATACCTGACAAACAAAACAAATAGAAGATGATGAAGGAATGTATTAGATAAAATAGAATTTCGCATGTCCATTGGAACTAAAAAAAACAACAACAACTCTTTTTTAGTTCTCATATTTTATCGAAGTATAGTGGATTTACAATGCATTTCTGCTGTACAACAAGGTGATTCAGTTATATATATACATATATATATTCTTTTTTTGCATTTTCTCCATTATGATTTATCACAGGATATTGAATATAGTTCCCTGTGCTCTACAGTAGGACCTTGTTGCTTATCCGTTCTATATATAAAAGCTTACATATGCTAAGCCCAACATACCACTCCATTCTTCCCCCAACTTCCTCCCCCTTGGCAACCACTAGTCTGTTCTCTGTCTGTGATTCTATTTCTGTTTCATAGATAGGTTCATTTATGCCATATTTTGGATTATGCATATAAGTGATATCATATATCTTTCTCTTTCTGACTTCACTTAATATGGTCATCTACAGTTGCATCCATGTTGCTGTAAATGGCATTATTTTGTTCTTTTTTATGGCTAATATTCCATTGCATGTATTTACCACATCTTTTTTATCCATTCACCTGTCAGTGGACATTCTGACTGTTTCCATGTCTTGACTTTTGTGAATAGTGCTGCTATGAACACAGGGGTGCATATATCTTTTTCAATTATATTTTTCCCTGGATATATGCCCAGGAGCGGAATTGCTGGATGATATGGTAGTTTTATTTTCAGTTTTCTGATGAACCACCATACTGTTTTCCACAGTGGTTGCATCAACTTGCATTCCCACTAACAGTGAAGAAGGGTTCCCTAAAAGTCAAAATTTATGAGAAATATATATGTCATAAACTTGTACAGACTTAAGTACCTGTCTTTGAAAAATAATATAACATAGCATTAAAATTAAAATTGAAAGGTTTTAAGAAAATTGTCTTAGAATATAATACACTGAGCACAAATAATTATGAATATAGATTATTTGTACAATACTATTAACTTCCCTATCTATGAAGCCATTAGAAGACAACTCTATTGTCTAGGATAAATATTCTAGTCTCATGATGCATACTGCATAAGTAAATACATATGGATTCAGAAAAGAACACTTTTAGCAAATTCCAAATAAGGACTGGGGCATTTGTATCAGTTGAAAAGAAGGTTAAGGGATAAATAAAACATGAACATGTAAGTTCTATCCATAGCACAGAATGCTACTCAACAGTCAAATTATTGGACTCAGCCTGCTTTTGCTAAGTCACTTCAGTCATGTTTGACTGTGACCCAAGGGACTGTAGCCTGCCAGGCACCTCTGTCCATGGGATTTCCAACCAGGGATCGAACCTGAGTCTCTTATATCTCCTGCGTTGGCAGGTGGATTCTTTACCACTAGCACCACCAGTTAACCTAAATCATCATAAACAGGGGCTTCCCAGGTGGCTCAGTGGGTAAATAATCCATTTGCAATGCAAGAGACACAGGAGACATGGGTTCAATCCCTGGGTCAGGAAGAGCTCCTGCAGGAAGGCATGGCAACCCACTCCAGTATTCTTGCCTGGAGAATCCCCATGGACAGAGGAGCCTGGAGGGCTACAGTCCATGGGGTTGCCAAGAGTTGGACATGACTGAAGTGACTTAGCATGCATGCATGCACACATCATAAACCGATTTAAAGAATATAATGTTGAGAGATGCAAGCAAGTTGTAGAATATCTGTACAATATAATTCTATTCATTATTATTTTGAGCATTCCAATTCTCAAAATAGGCAAATATATAAAACACAGAATGGAATGAAACCCAGTAAGTATATTGTAGTTACTGCTTCTCTGTGTGGAGGGAAATGCAACTGAGAATTGATTAGGAGTCAGTGAAACCACTCTTCTCTCTATGGGTAGTGGTTGATGTCTTTTGTAAAGTACACCCCAAAATTGAGAGGAGCTGAAGAGGGGAAAAGGGACAGGAAGAGAATGACAGAGAGAGGGAGAAAAAGAGGCTAGGAGGAAAGAAGGGAATAGAAGAGATAGAGAGAGGGAGGGAGGAATTATGTGGGGAGAGAGGGAGGGAGGTTTTGAAACAAAATCTGTGTGGTGGGTACTTCATCTCTTATTTCTCATACTATTCCATACTCTCCTTTTTTTTTTTTTAACATTGATCAAAGCTCATTTCATTTGAATCAAGATATTTTAGATCTATGTTTCATAAATGATTGCAAGTCAAATAAAACTGTAATTAAAGTCAAGACTTGATTTTTAGTGCAATCTCTGCCACTTTTATAGACTTGTGTGAGTCACCATCATTGAACCCTAAATCCTCTATCCACAAAATGTTAATAAGAATGGTTGCTCTGGTTAGTTTCCAAGAGTATGTATAAAAAGCATTTTGTAACAGAGAAAATGCTTTCCAAATAGAAATGATATATATATATTTTCTAATGAGAACTAAGTATTACAACTTCCAGGTATCTAATGCTTACTAAGTGTCAGACATTCTTAAAATATTGTTAGTACTCGAAATACTAAAACTGAAAATTAGCTGTTTATTCCCATTTTAAAGAGCAGAGTATTGAGGCTCAGTAAGAAACCATCCAAAGGGTGATAAGTAGCACTGTCAAGAAAAGGGGAGACATTTTCTAACATAAGTTATCCCTTTCCTTTTGGTAAAAATGTCTTTTGCAACATATAGAATATTGGGGAGGGGATGATTCATTTAAAGATTTTTCACATTTCTAGAGCTGGTAAAATTTATTACTGATTGTGTGATACACTGTTTCTCTGGGTTAAATACTTGACTCTTGTTTTCTGATAAAAAATATTTATCATTTGAATAAAAAGATCACCAGATGCCTTCATCTGGGTCTCGTGGAAGGGACTCTCCTGACTTTAGCACTGCGAGTTCCGGTACAGTCATTTTTATATCTCCATGTTCTTAATGATATGTGGCCTTCTGCTGGTAGCTGAAGTGGCAGTCTGTCACCCTGCTGCTTCTGCTCACAGTCTGCCTGACAGCTCAAATACAAAAGAATTATTGGCTCTGCCACACTTGCTCCCAGGAGCCCACAGCTATGCTACCTCATCTGAGTGTTGTGCTTCAGTAAGTCTCTAAGAGGGTTCTTCTGCCCACTCAGCTTATGTTCTCTAACTACATGGCAGCTGCTGGCGAAGCCAGCTCTCATCACTTCTCTACACAGACTCTCTCAACAGAGTTGCTCAGCAGCACGTATGAATTTAGTAGTGGCAGCCTCCTACCTTACTGATGCTTAGGCCATCACAACATTCAAAAATAAACATGAGTCACGGATACCTCTTACAGAGCTATTCACTAAACCATCCATGATCCATAGTAGCTTTCCTAATTTTTTTATGGCATCAGAAGACATCTCTGTAGGGACTTCCCTGGTGGTCCAGTGGTTCAGATTCTGTGCTTTCAAGGCAAGGGGTACAGGTTCAGTCCCTGGTAGAGGAACTAAGATCTCACGTACCAGGCTGCACAGCCAAAAAAAAAGACACCTCTGTAGACTCAGGAAAGAGCTAACCCCAAAGTGAAACCTTTGAGAAGGAAAACTGCCTAATTTATTTTGTGAAAGTGCAGTAAATGCTATGTTCAGAAAAACTTTGCTTTGTTGTTCATTTGAAAATTCCACTATCCTTATCATTCATTTCAGTGCCTATCCAAATATTTGTTCATGAAAGTATTTTCCATTCTAAGCATAACTTGCTTTGGAACTTAGAGATCTTCATCCTGTTAGTTTTGGTTCTGTGTTGATTCATAGCAAAAAAAAAAAAGTAACTAAACATAGTATCCTGACACTATATTTTATGTTGCATATTTGGTTCAGTGGAGATTTCTAGCAGTTGTGCTTATGAGCTAAGCTAAAATTCCCTACCTAGCCCTATGAATCGGAGAAGGCAATGGCAAGCCACTCCAGTACTCTTGCCTAGAAAATCCCATGGATGGAGGAGCCTGGTAGGCTGCAGTCCGTGGGCTCGCTAAGGGTCAGACACGACTGAGCGACTTTACTTTCACTTTTCACTTTCACACAGTGTTCTTGCCTGGAGAATCCCAGGGAAGGGGGAGCCTGGTGGGCTTCCGTCTATGGGGTCACACAGAGTCGGACACGACTGAAGTGACTTAGCAGCAGCAGCAGCAGCCCTATGAATAAGTCCGTTTATGCTTTATTACTATTTTAAACATATTAATGGTTAAAGTGTGTATGATGAGGGGGTTGGAATATGCCTCTATATTCACATTTGGCTTTTAGTACCTTGTTTTTGAATTACACTGACTTGAGATCATTTCAATATTTCAGAGTGACTGATTCTATATACCAGTGAAAAAGACTAGCAGTGGTTAGATGCTGATGTTTCATAAATTTGTTCTTGTGTGTATCTAAAATATATTTACATGATTACTTTAGTTTCTCTTTGCATTATACTTTGAAATGGAATTTTTACCATCTCCAAAAATGTATATGATTTTATCAGCAGTTTATATATTCTGACTATATGTGGAATTTGAAATTCAGACCTTTCTTTTTTATGGATAGATAAAATGGCAAAATTCCTTATTTTCAGGTTCATTTTAATAATGCCCAATTCTAGGTGATTTTAAAGGGAGGTAAATGTTAATGCACTAAGAATTTAATATCATTCACAAGAATAGAAATAATGCATGGGTATTGCTATCGGAGAAGGCAATGGCAAGCCACTCCAGTACTCTTGCCTAGAAAATCCCATGGATGGAGGAGCCTGGTAGGCTGCAGTCCATGGGGTCGCTAAGGGTCGGACACGACTGAGCGACTTCACTTTCACTTTTCACTTTCACACATTGGAGAAGGAAATGGCAACCCACTCCAGTGTTCTTGCCTGGAGAATCCCAGGGATGGGGGAGCCTGGTGGGCTTCTGTCTATGGGGTCACACAGAGTCGGACACGACTGAAGTGACTTAGCAGCAGCAGCAGCAGCAGTGCTATATATACAAAATCTCAGGGATGGAAGGTTGTAAAAAAAAAAAAAGGAGGGGGAGATAAAAATCAATGTAGAGCAAACTAAACCTTCCTATTCTTTTTTCCATGTCAATTTGGAATTTTTTTACTCAAAGTCATACTGGAAAATGACAGAGGAATAAGTCACAACACCATCAAAAGCAGACAGGGGACATCCACAAAGTTCCAGGCACTTCTAGTACCATATGTTACTTTGACCCTGACATTGTCAATTACAGTCTGAACTCGGAACTAATAATGAAGCTCTGGCTTCCCTGGCAAGAAATTCTTCTTCATGTGCTTCCCCCACTTTGATAGCCTGATGATTATGAATTATGCACAGATGATTAGTTTCAGTTCAGTTATACAAAATCCCTTTGTCTCGGTCAACAAAGAGGCCTGGGTCCCTACTTCATCATACATCACCTAGATTCTCATTTTTATCCTCATATTTGACTTAAATTTCTACCAATCCTTGATTCACCAAGGAGAAGGAAATGGCTACCCACTCCATTAGTCTTACCTGGAGAATTCCATAGACAGAGGAACCTGGCAGACTATGGTCCATAGGATTGCAAAGAGTCTGATATGACTGAGCGACTAACACTTTTTCAGTCCTTGATTCACCAAGCCATTTCATTCTTGATTCTGGAATTCCCTATAGCCTTGCTCCTCAAATTGTTGGTGTCACCTGGGAACTTGTTAGTAAAGCAGAATAGAATCTTAGGCCAGAGCTCAACATCTGCATTTAAACAAGGTCTCTGGTTAATTTGCATGTACATGTAAGTTTCAGAAATATCGCTCCTTGTGTTTCCTTACCATTTTCATCTAAGTGAAACACAGCTGTCTCCCTAAGGCACTACTTCTTATGTAGTGGCTTCTCAAATGGTCATGTTCTCTGTCCTGTGTTTGTCATAGAATTTTGAAGGTCTAAAGTTTGGAAGAGTTCCCTCTTTGTTTCTCATTATTTCTAAATCATTCTCGCTCTCCTCCCTAAGAAAATATACCTACACTGAAGCTTTTGCTTTTTTGGTTTCTCCATTATCCCATTATTCCTTGTTGCAAACCTCTATAGACCTGTCTCACTTCCCTTATTCTTTGAACATATTTGGACCTCGTTAACTCTTTCTACCTTGTGCACTATTCCTGATATAATGCATGGTGGTGTAAAGATAGAGAGTCCTTCCAATACATGGGCTCCAGTTTCTTGATCTCCTCGCGTCTAATCATTTTGGCCTCCACTTCATATAAGCCACCAATATTCTGCTCATGCCAGACATTATCATTCTCAATATATACTTTTCATCCATAATCTCAGTTTCATAAATTCCACTCTCTAGGTCTCACCTTCCCCCTTTCCAGTACATTCCCTCTAGTACCTTCTCTGCAACAATTGTTTGCAGCCATCAGCACTCATAATTTATTTACCTATCCTGTTTTCACTCTCTTTCACTTACTTCCCTTCTTGCCTGGTTACCATAGTCATCTGTAAAACCTGTTTAAATAAAATTCTCTTACTATCCAGTTATTACAGTTTATCGCTTGAATATATCATATATTTTATATTCATGTTACCACAAATCTTTTTTTCTAGGTAAATAAGACTTCCCCTGTTTCTTATAATTATTTCATACTCTCTTCTCCTCTCTCAAGCCTCAACACTTCTTCCCTGCTACACAGACCTTTTACTGTCTGTTGATGATCTGTTTTATTTCACTGAGAAAACAGAAGCAATGCAAAGAGAAGTCTCCCAACTCCTACCTCCAAATCTAACAACAAATCTGTTTCCTACCCACACCTTTCAGTTGATAACCTGTCCGAAATCCTTTCTGAGGACAACTTTCAGTGGATGCAATGGATCCCATATCTTCATGCCTTTTCAAGGATTTTGATACTTTGTCCCTCTTTCTCCTGGATAACCACATTAGCTGGCTCATCCTCATCTTTCTTTTAAGATCCTGTGACAGTGGGATCCCAAGTGTATTTTTATAATTGATTTATAATACTGTATTATTTCAGGTATATAGCAAAGCAATTCAGTTATATATGTGTGTGTGTGTATACACACACATATATATGTATTTGTTGCAGTTGCTCAGTCACGTCTGACTCTTTGTGACCCCATGAATTGCAGCATGCCTGATTTCCCTGTCCTTCGCTATCTCCCAGGGTTTGCTCAAACTCATGTCCATTGAGTCGGTGATGCCATCCAATGGTTTCATCCTCTGTCATCCCCTTCTTCTGTCTTCAATCTTTCCCATCATCAGGGTCTTTTCCAATGAGTCAGCTCTTCCCATCAGGCGCCCAAAGTATTGGAGCTTCAGCATCAGTCTTTCCAATGTGCAGTCAGAGTTGATTTCCTTTAGGATGAACTGGTTTGATCTCCTTACTGTCCAAGGGACTCTCAAGAGTCTTCTCCTGCACCACATTTCGAAAGCATCACTTCTTCAGTGCTCAGCCTTCTTTATAGTCAACTCTCACATCTGTCGTGGCTCCTGGAAAAACCACAGCTTTGACTATACGGACCTTTGTTGGCAAAGTGATGTCTCTGCTTTTTAATATGCCGTCTAGGTTTGTCATATCTTTTCTTCCAAGGAGCAAGCATCTTTTAATTTCATGGATGCAATCACCATCTGCAGTGATTTTGGAAAGAAGTCTGAAAATAAAGTCTGTCACTGTTTCCATTTCCCCCCACATCTATTTACCATGAAGTATTGGGACCAGCTACCATGATGTTAGTTTTTTGAATGTTGAATTTCAAGCAAGCTTTTTCACTCTCCTCTTGCACCTTCATCAAGAGGCTCTTTGATTCCCCTTCACTTTCTGCCATTAGGGTGTGTGTGTGTGTGTGTGTGTGCGTGTGTAATTCTGATTATTTTCCATTACACATTATTATAAGATATTGAATATGGTTCCCTGTGCTATACAATAAATCCTTGTTGCTCAGAATACTAAGTTTAAGTCTTGCTATTGTAATTGTACATTTCACTTCTGGAGAAAAATTCCTTGAAATGTCTTCTCATATTAATTCACTATTTTCCTCTTATTCTTGTATTAACCCACTTGTATTAGTCTAAGTTACCCAGAGAAACAAAATCAATAGGAAATATATATGGCTATTCGAGGTTTTTTGTATTTCCATACAAATTGTGAGATTATTTGTTCTAGTTCTGTGAAAAATATTGTTGGTAGCTTGATAGGGATTGCACTGAATGTATAAATTACTTTGGGTAGTATACTCATTTTTACAATATTTATTCTTCCAATCCACGAACACGGTATATTTCTCCATCTATTCATGTCCTCTTTGATTACTTTCACTAGTGTTTTATAGTTTTCTATGTACAAGTCTTTTGTTTCCTTAGGTAGATATATTCCTAAGTATTTAATTGTTTTCATTTCAATTGTATTCACCTCCCAGAATATTGGAAATAATATTGGAAATAAAAGCAAAATAAACAAATGGGACCTAATTAAAATCAAAAGCTTCTGCACAGCAAAGGAAACTCTAAGCAAGGTGAGAAGACAGCCTTCAGAATGGGAGACAATAATAGCAAATGAAGCAACTGATAAAGGATTAATCTCCAAATTATACAAGCAGCTCCTGCAGCTTAATTCCAGAAAACTAAGTGACCCAATCAAAAAATGGGCCAAAGAACTAAACAGACATTTCTCCAAAGAAGACATAAAGATGGCTAATAAACACATGAAAAAATGCTCAACATCCCTCATCATCAGAGAAATGCAAATCAAAACCACAATGAGATACCATTTCACACCAGTCAGAATGGCTGCTATCCAAAAGTCTACATGCAATAAGTGCTGGAGAGGGTGTGGAGAGAAGGGAACCCTCTTACACTGTTGGTGGGAATGCAAACTAGAACAGCCACTATGGAGAACAGTGTGGAGATTCCTCAGAAAACTGGAAATAGAACTGCCATATGATCCAGCGATCGCACTCCTGGGCATACACACCGAGGAAACCAGAATTGAAAGAGACACATGTACTCCAATGTTCATTGCAGCACTGTTTATAATAGCCAGGACGTGGAAGCAACCTAGATGTCCATCTGCAGATGAATGGATAAGAAAGCTTTGGTACATATACACAATGGAGTATTTCTCAGCCATCAAAAAGAATGCATTCGAATCAGTTTTAATGAGGTGGATGAAATTGGAGCCAATTATACAGAGTGAAGTAAGCCAGAAAGAAGAACATCAATACCATATATTAACGCATATATATGGAATTTAGAAAAATGGTAACCTGAACCCTGTATAAGAGACTGCAAAAGAGACATAGGCATTTAGAACACTCTTTGGGACTCTGTGGGAGAGGGTGAAGGTGGAATGATTGGAGAGAATGGAATTGTAGCATGTATATTATCATAAGTGACCAGACCAGGTTCGACGCATAAATTTTCTCTGTTCATTTCTTTGCAAAAAAAAAAAAAAAGGAAATATATATGAATTATTTTTAATTATAAATATAACTTTAATTTATGTATATAAGAAATGATATATATATTTAATATGTGCATATATATATATATGAAATTGTCTCATGAAGTTATAGAGGTTGAGAAGTCCCAAGATCTGCAGTTGGCAAACTGGAGACTCAGAAGAACCAATGGTACAGGTTCTAGTATGTGTTCAGGATAATGTCAGTGTCCCAGCTCATCAACAGTCAGCCAAAAAGAATATACTCTCCTTTATTTGGCCTTTTGTTCTATTCAGGGCTCCCACAAGTTGAATAAGGTCTGTCCACACTGAGGAGGGCAGTCTTTAATTAGTCTACCAATTCAAATGCTAATCTCATCTGGATACACTCTCACAAACACACCTAGAATAATGTTTATCTTGGCACTCTGTGGCCTAGTCAAGCTGACACATAAAATTAATCCTGATGTTACTCAATTAGACTTTTATTCCCAGCACCCCACCAAAACCACTTCTTGAAAGTTGCTGCTGACCTCCATGTTACCATCCTAGCGATTAATTCTCAGTTCTAATTCTTCAAATCACTCACAGTTTATTGAAACACTCAAATTCACCTCAGGTATTCCAAATTCTTGGAATCTTTTTTTTCCTGTCTAATAGGCTGCTCTGTCTCAGTTTGTTTGAAAGTTCCTCTTTATTATCACTATCTTTAAACTTTAAAGTGTCCTGGAGCTTAATTCCTTGACTTCTTGTCTTTTCTTTTATACATCCCTTCTGTTAGCGAACTCATCCAGCTTTAAGTAAAAGCTCTGTACCAGTGACTACATATTGTTTTTCCTACCACCCTGGCTTCTTCCCTGAACTCCAGCACTGTATTTGACATCACTTGCCTATATAATAGGCATTTCAATCTCAACATGTCTAACACAAAACTTTTGATTTATGATTGACTGAACCTAATCCATGTTATTTGCTATCTGACATCTCCATTCTACCAGTAGTTTTAAGGGGGAAAACCTTGAAATGATTTTTTCTTACTCCTTTATCCTTCATATTTCACAGCAAATCCAGGAGTAAATCCTGTTGACACTAACTTTGAAATATATCCAAGTTTTGACCACTTATTATTTTCTTCACTGAACAAAGCCATGATCATCTTTTCCTTTGACTTCAATTAGAGCCTCCTGATTAGACTACTTTTTAAAACAGCTTTATTGAAATGTATTTTACATATCATAAAATTAATAATTTTTCACATGTGCAATTAAATGATTCTAATACCTTTTCTAAGTAGTAAAACCACCACAGTATAACGGTTTTAAAATATTATCATCCTCTTAATTTTAAGATAAGATCCATCATGCTTAGTCCCCATTCCCAAACCTAGCTCTAGCAACCACTTGTTTTTTTATATCTGTGGCATTTCAAATAAATAGAATGATAGAATATATACTCTATTCTGTCTGGTTTCTTTCACTTAGCATAATATTTTTAACATAAATTTATTTATTTTAATTGGAAACTAATTACTTTACAATATTGTAGTGCTTTTGCCATACATTGACATGCATCAGCCATGGGTGTACATGTGTCCCCCGTCCTGAACCCCCTCCCACCTCCTTCCCCATCCCATCCCTCTGGGTCATTCCAGTGCACCAGTCCTGAGTACCCTGTATCATGCATCAAACCTGGACTGGCGATCCGTTTCACATATGATAATATACATGTTTCAATGCCATTCTTCTAAATCATCCTGCCCTCGCCCTCTCCAACAGAGTCCAAAAGACTGTTCTATACACCTGTGTCTCTTTTGCTGTCTCGCATACAGGGTTATTGTTACCATCTTTCTAAATTCCATATATATGCGTTAATATACTGTATTGGTGTTTTTCTTTCTGGCTTACTTCACTCTGTATAATAGGCTCCAGTTTCATCCACCTCGTTAGAACTGATTCAAATATATTCTTTTCAATGGCTCAGTAATACTCCGTTGTGTATATGTACCACAGCTTTCTTATCCATTAGTCTGCAGATGGACATCTAGGCTGCTTTCATGTCCTGGCTATTATAAACAGTGCTGTGATGAGCATTGGGGTACACGTGTCTCTTTCCATTCTGGTTTTCTCAGTGTGTGTGCCCAGCAGTGGGATTGCTGGGTCATATGACAGTTCTATTTCCAGTTTTTTTTGAGGAATCTCCACACTGTTCTCCACAGTAGCTGTACTAGTTTGCATTCCCACCAACAGTGTAAGAGGGTTCCCTTTCCTCCACACCCTCTCCAGCATGTATTGCTTGTAGACTTTTGGATAGCAGCCATTCTGACTGGCGTGAAATGGTACCTCATTGTGGTTTTGATTTGCATTTCTCTGATAATGAGTGATGTTGAGCATCTTTTCATGTGTTTGTTAGCCATCTTCATGTCTTCTTTGGAGAAATGTCTGTTTAGTTCTTTGGTCCATTTTTTGATTGGGTCATTTATTTTTCTGGAATTGAGCTGCAGGAATTGCTTGTATATTTTTAAGATTAATTCTTTGTCACTTGCATCTTTTGCTATTATTTTCTCCCATTCTGAAGGCTGTCTTTTCACCTTGCTTATAGTTTCCTTTGTTGTGCAAAAGCTTTTAAGTTTAATTAGGTCCCATTTGTTTATTTTTGCTTTTATTTCCAATATTCTGGGAGGTGGGTCATAGAGGATCCTGCTGTGATTTATGTTGGAGAGTATTTTGCCTATGTTTTCCTCTTGGAGTTTTATAGTTTCTGGTTTTACGTTTAGATCTTTAATCCATTTTGAGTTTATTTTTGTGTATGGTGTAAGAAAATGTTCTAGTTTCATTCTTTTACAAGTGGTTGACCAGTTTTCCTAGCACCACTTGTTAAAGAGATTGTCTTTTCTTGATTGAATATTTTTGCCTCCTTTGTCAAAGATAAGGTGTCCATAGGTGCATGGATTTATCTCTGGGCTTTCTATTTTGTTCCACTGATCTATATTTCTGTCTTTGTGCCAGTATCATACTGTCTTGATGACTGTAGCTTTGTAGAATAGTCTGAAATCAGGCAGGTTGATTCCTCCAGTTCCATTCTTCTTTCTCAAGATTGCTTTGGCTATTCGAGGTTTTTTTGTATTTCCATAGAAATTGTGATATTATTTGTCCTAGTTCTGTGAAAAATACCATTGGTAGCATGATAAGAATTGCATTGAATCTATAGATTGCTTTGAGTAGTATACTCATTTTCACCATATTGATTCTTCCAATCCATGAACATGGATTTAGGGGAAATGCTTTCAATTTTTCATCATTGAGGATAATGTTTGGCGGTGGGTTTGTCATATATAGCTTTTATTATGTTGAGTTATATTCCTTCTATTCCTGCTTTTTGGAGGGTTTTTTAAAATCATAAATGGATGTTGAATTTTGTCAAAGGCTTTCTCTGCATCTATTGAGATAATCATATGGTTTTTATTTTTCAGTTTGTTAATGTGGTGTATTATGTTGATTGATTTGCGGATATTGAAGAATCCTTGCACCCCTGGGATAAAGCCCACTTGGTCATGATGTATGATCTTTTTAATATGTTTCTGGAGTCTGTTTGCTAGAATTTTGTTATGGATTTTTGCATCTATGTTCATCAGTGATATTGACCTGTAGTTTTCTTTTTTTGTGGCATCTTTGTCTGGTTTTGGTATTAGGGTGATGGTGGCCTCATAGAATGAGTTTGGAAGTTAACCTTCCTCTGCAATTTTCTGGAAGTGTTTGAGTAGGATAGGTGTTAGCTCTTCTCTAAATTTTTGGTAGAATTCAGCTGTGAAGCTGTCTAGACCTGAGCTTTTGTTTGCTGGAAGATTTCTGATTACAATTTCAATTTCCATGCTTGTGATGGGTCTGTTTAGATTTTCTATTTCTTCCTGCTTCAATTTTGGAAATTTGTACTTTTCTAAGAATTTGTTCATTTCTTCCAAGTTGTCCATTTTATTGGCATATAATTGCTGATAGTAGTCTCTTATGATCCTTCTATTTCTGTGTTGTCTGTTGTGATTTCTCCATTTTCATTTCTAATTTTTTTGATTTGATTCTTCTCCCTTTTTTTCTTGATGAGTCTGGCTAATGGCTTGTCAATTTTATTTACCCTCTCAAAGAAGCAGCTTTTGGCTTTGTTGATTTTTGCTATGGTCTCTTTTGTTTCTTTTGCATTTATTTCTGCCCTAATTTTTAAGATTTCTTTCCTTCTACTAAGCCTGGGGTTCTTCATTTCTTCCTTTTCTAGTTTCTTTAGGTGTAGAGTTAGGTTATTTATTTGACTTTTTTCTTCTTTCTTGAGGTAAGCCTGTATTGCTATGAACCTTCCCCTTAGCACTGCTTTTACAGTGTCCCATAGGTTTTGGGTTGTTGTGTTTACATTTTCTTTCATTTCTATGCATATTTTGATTTCTTTTTTGATTTCTTCTGTGATTTGTTGGTTATTCATCAGCGTGTTGTTCAGCCTCCATATGTTGGAATTTTTAATAGTTTTTCTCCTGTAATTGACATCTACTTAGCATAATATTTTTGAGGCTCATCCTGGACATAATATATTTTAGTAGTTTGTTCCTTTCTATTGCTGTAGAGTATTTCATTGCATGGATTTACTACATTTCTGTCTATGCTTTATATAAGCTTATGAATACTTAGGTTGTTTCTAGTTTGGGGCTATCATGAATAATTCTTTATGAACTTTGATGTGTAGGTCTTTTTGTGTACATGTTTTATTTCCCCTAGATAGGGATCCAGTAGTAGAATTTCTGGATCATATGGTAGTTACATGTTTAACTTTCAATGGCAAACTTGTTTTCCAAAGTTGCTGCACCATTTCACATTTCCACCAGCAATGTATGAGGGTTACTGTCTCCCTACATCCTTTCTTGCCCATACTGATCATTTCAGTGCATGCAGAATAGTATTTTATTGTGGTTTTAATTTGCACGTCCCTAGTGATTGAGGGCGGAGAAGGCAATGGCAATCCACTCCAGTACTCTTGCCTGGCAAATCCCATGGATGGAGGAGCCTGGTAGGCTGCAGTCCATGGGATCGCTAAGAGTTGAACACAACTGAGCGACTTCACTTTCACACATTGGAGAAGGAAATGGCAACCCACTCCAGTGTTCTTGCCTGGAGAATCCCAGGGACGGGGGAGCCTGGTGGGCTGCCGTCTATGGGGTCACACAGAGTCGGACACAACTGAAGCGACTTAGCAGCAGCAGCAGCAGCAGTGATTGAGGGGCTTCCCTGGTGGCACAGTAGTAAAAAAATTTGCCTGTCAATGCAGGAGACACAGGAGATGCCGATTTGATCCCTGGGTGGGGAAGAGTCCCTGGAGAGGGAAATGGCAACCCACTCCAGTATTCTTGCTGGGAAATCCCATGGACAGAGGAGCTTGGCAAGCTACACGCCATGGGGTCACAAAGAATTGAGCATGACTTAGCGACTAAACAACAGTGACCAATGATGTTTAGCATCTTTTCATGTACTTGTTAGCCATTCATCTTTCTTCTTTGATAAAATGTTTATTCATATTTTTTGCCCTTTTTAAATTATTTATTTATTTATTTATTTTGTTTGTTTGTTTCTCTTCTGATTGAGGTGTCAAAGTTTTTTTTTTTTAATATATAAATTCTGGACACATATCTCATATTGCATATGGGTGTTTATCAATATTAGCTGCCAATTTTTCCTTTATCTTTTCATTACTTAATGTTGCATATTGAAGTGCAAAAGTTTTGAATTTTGATGAGGTTCAGCTTATCAAATTTTTTCTTTCATGGCCCATAGTTTAGTGTTACAGCTCAGAAGTCTTTGCTTAGTTCTAGGTCCCAAAGATCTCCTGTGTTTCCACCTAGAGTTTTCGTTTATTTAGCTCTTACATTTAAGTCTCTGATCCAGTGTGAATTATTTTTTGTATATAGTGTCACATTCCCTTCTCCATCTTTATTCATGCACATACCGTGATGAACACCAAGAAAATGGTCATTGAAAATTTTGAGTCACATCATATGCTTCCTCCTGTTAAGATCCTCTAATGGCTTCACATCTCATTCCAAGGGATACACAAAGTCCTAAAGTGTCCTGAATCTCCTACCTTTTGATACCTCTTTTTAACTTGCATGGTTCACTCCAGGATTACAGGCTTTGTTGCTATATCTCAGAGTCTAATATCTGTACGTCACAGTGTCTGCTCATGCTGCTTTATCTGCCAAGAATGTTCTGTCATTTCCTCATAGGCATCTTCCCCAGCTATACTCTTTGTAAACGAGTGCTCTGTGTCATATTACCTGGTGGCTCAGATGGTAAAGAATCTGCCTGCAATGCAGGAGACCCAGGTTTGATTCCTGGGTCAGGAAGATCCCATGGAGCAGGAAGTGGCAACTCACTCCAGTATTCTTGCCTGGAGAGTTCCATGGAAAGAGGAACCTGGCAGGCTCTAGTACATGGCATCGGAAGCAGTTGGACACGACTGAGTGACTAACACTGCATTTTGGACTACTGCATGTCATATTCTGTGTCCTCTTTTTGTATTTCCTTCATGGCCTTTAGCCTCTCCCAATACAACATAGGTATATTTATTAATGTGTGTTTGTTTGTTTATATGTTGTCAGCTTACCCCATTAAAGCTGTGTAAGGTCAGAGACATTTTTCTTTTTTCCATGATGTTACCTTTATTACCTAGAAGAATGCCTGACACATAGTAAAAATGTGTGTGAATAAAAAATATGAATGACTCATGGTCCCTATCTTTGCTTCCAAGAAGATGTCCAGGAGTGGTATGTGAGTCCAAGTATGCTGATATTCTTGAAGAAAAGGGAAAGTGGAGTAATATGGGGTTTGCTTTGTTTCTACTGATAGACACATCATTATGCAATGTTAACTGATAAACGATGATATGAATGGTTTTACAAAATAAAAATCCCATATTGAATTACCTCAGAATCATATTGATTATAATTATTTAATAATATATTTCAAGTTCTTGCACAGGTATTAGAAAAATAGTTTTCAAAATAATTTCTATAGAAATGTTCAATTTAAGTAGACAGATATGTGCATATTATTTGTTAGATGATGTAATCCTTTTCTGACTACCATATCTAGGAATAATTTTTCTCTCTCTTCCCACTTATAGTAATTTGTTTATGCCTACTTTTATGAAAGTTATCATTTGATTATCAGTCTTTGCTTGTATTAAAGCCATCTCTGCCACCTCACTCTAAATATATACAAATGGATTATAATCTACTAATGAGCACGATCCATATCTTATCTGTCTTTGCATTTTCCAGAAATACTTTGCATAAATGCAAAGTATTTTTATCCAATAAATAGCTTTAAAAAACTTTAGCTAATATGCCAAAATAGGAAACTCATGTTGCCAAGTGAGATCAATTGAACAATATAGAATAATAATGCTGACTGTTTTTATAGACTCATGGAACATATGAGCTCTTTCTATGTTTGAACTAGACATCTACTCTATTCCATTGCCTTCTGGATCCTGGGTACTGAGAAATGCTGACAGTATATTGCACAGATTACATGACAGTAGCCAAAACAAATATTTTTTAAAGAAAGAATTTGATAGAAACCATTTTGGATGGTACTCTATTTTATCAGCATTTAAATATTGTTGTTGCTTCATACATGTATATGAACTGAAAAAATAATGCTATATGTCTGGATATAAGTTTATATATTTATACTAGGGATCTTATAATGTAAAATGTTAACTTATTCATATGGAATCTGTGTTTTACAACTATGAACAGAATGATGGAGGAAGATGTGCTTATAGTGCCTAACTGGTAAGTTGTGATGCTAGAGTTTTAACACATAGAATCCGAATACATTGCATGCCCCTAAGGACAGAAATATACTACTTTCTCTGTGAAAAGCATTCTTTACATAATCTTTGTGTCTCAGTTTAATTATGTATGTAATGGTATGTTAATTTAATCTACCTCTAGAATTGTGAGCAATTAACGATAATACTATATATATTATCAGTCTAGTGTTTAGCATATAGAGATGAATATTACTGTTTTTATATTTGAAAGTATATTACTTTTATAATAAAAGTGCAGGAAATAAAAAATTTAACAGAAGAAAACAAGGTTGTGATTATAAGCCTTAAATAAATAAAAGATAGCAAGGGAAATTGCAATAATTAAGCCTTACTTTATCCAATGCCCAGGTGATGTCCAAATTAGAGATGAAGCGTAGGTAGAAAACATCTGGGGCTGATGATGCTAGAATATGAAGTACAACTGACTGTGATTTTAACATTATGTTGTGTGAGGTATTTATATCATTAGGATTTTGTACTTTCCTGCATACAGATTCTGCACAGATTTTGTTAGTTGTACACAACATCCCCTTATGCATATGTAGTGACAACTACTATTTCAGTCCTGATATAAGTGAAGTTTTTTCCTTTCCATTTTACAGTTGTTATAATTTTATGGATCTTGTCAATGAACCAGCAATTGTTTTTGTTATTTTCCTCTACTGTTTTGTGTGTGTTTTCAATTTATTTCTCCTCTTATATTTATTATCACTTTCTGCTTCTTTTGGATATATTTTGTTGTTTTCTAGTTGCTTGAAATAGGTGCATGCATTATTGATCTAAGGCTTTTCCTCTTTTGTAACGTAAACATATAGTGCTGTAAGCTTCACTCTCGGAACTACTTTAGCTGTGTCCCACAAATTTTGATCTCTGGTTCCTCTGCCTTTTCTAAATCCAGTTTGAACATCTGGAAGCTCTTGGATCATGTACTGTTGTAGCTTGGCTTGGAGAATTTTGAGCATTACTTTGCTAGTGTGTAAGATGAGTGCAGTTGTGTGGTAGCTTGAACATTCTTTGGCGTTGCCTTTCTTTGAGATTGGAAGGAAAACTGACCTTTTCCAGTCCTGTGGCCACTGCTGAGTTTTCCAAATTTTCTGACATATTGATTGCTGCACTTTCACAGCATCATCTTTTAGGATTTGAAATAGCTCAGGTGGAATCCCATCACTGCTACTAGCTTTAGTAGTGATTCTTCCTAAGGCCCACTTGACTTCACACTCTGGGATGTTGGGCTCTAAATGAGTGACCACACCACTGTGATTATCTCAGTCTCTAAGACATTTTTGTGTAGTAGTTCTGTGTATTCTTGCCACCTCTTCTTAATATCTTCCACTTCTGTTAGCTCCAAACCATTTCTGTCCTTTATTCTGCCCATCTGTGCATGAAATTTTCCCTTGGTTTCTCCAGTTTTTTTGAAGAGATCTCTAGTCTTTCTCATTCTGTTGTTTTCCTCTATTTCTTTGCATTGTTCACTTAAGAAGGCTTCCTTATCTCTCCTTGCTATTCTCTGGAACTCTGCATTCAGTTGGTTATTATATCTTTCCCTTTCTCCTTTGACTTTTGCTTTTCTTCTTTTCTCAGATATTTGTAAGGCCTCCTCAGACAACCAGTTTGCCTTCTTGCATTTTTTCTCTTTGGGATGGTTTTGGTCACTACCTCACACACAATGTTGTGAACCTCCATCCATAGTTCTTCAGGCACTTTGTCTACCGGATATAATCCCTTGAATCTATTCATTGCCTCCACTGTATAATCATAGGGATTTGATTTAGCTTATAACTGAATGGTCTAGTGGTTTTCCCTACTTTCTCAGGTATAACCTAATTTTAAATCATACAAACTTTACTGAAGGAAGAATAAGATCAAAAGAGGAAAATGTGTCAAATGTTTTGTGCTAGAGATAGGAGGCTTAAATAGAGATTGCTCTTTTGACCAAACTCGTTAAAATATTGCCTCTGCAGAAAACAGTTGAGTGTGTTTATTACCATTACTGAAAATTCATATTTGTAACTCTTCAAAAGTTAGAGGTAGAAATGAATCAAATGCCTCCATCTTATAATTCTTCTCCTTAAAAATTGTAAAAGGATTTATTTTAGAATACTTTCACTATCTGGGAAATGGAAGAAGAACCTGAGTAATCTAAAATTTTTTACTTTTTATTTTATATTGGACTATGATTGATTAACATTGATGTGTTAGTTTCAGGTGTACAGAAAAGTGATTCAGTTATACACATACGTGTATCCATCCTTTTTCAAATTCTTTTCCCATTTGGATTGTTACAGACTATTGAGCAGAGTTCCTTGTGCTATACAATAGGTCCTTGTTGGTCATCTATTTTAAATAAAGCAGTGGACATGGTCAGTCCAAAACTCCCAATCTATCCTTCCCTTCCACCCTTTCCCACTGGTAACCATAAGCTCCTTCTGTAAGTCTGAGTCTGTTTTTCTGCTATAAGTAAGTTCATTTGTATCATGTTTTTTAAGATTCCACATATTTGTGATATTATATGATATTCATCTTTTTCTGTCTTACTTCACTTAGTATAATAATCTCCAGGTCCATCCATGTTGCTGCAAATGGCATTATTTCATCCTTCTTAATAGCTGAGAAATATTCCATTGTGGGGTGTGTGTGTGTACCACATATATTCCATTGCGGTATACATATGTGGTGTATAATATTCCATTGTGGTGTGTACACACACACACCCTACATCTTTATCTATTCCTCTGTCAGTGGACATTTAGGTTGCTTCCATGTCCTAGCTATTATAAACAGCACTGCAGTGAATACTGGGGTGCATGTATCTTTTTGGATTATGGTTTTCTCCAGGTATATACCCAGGGATGGAATTTCTGGATCATATGATAGCTCTATTTTTATTTTTTTAAGGAACCTCCACACTATTCTCCATAGTGGCTGTACCAATTTACATTCCTACCAACAGTCTGGGGAGGGAGGTTCCCTTTTCTCCACACCCTCTCCAGCGTTTATTGTTTGTAGACTTTTTGATGATGGCCATTCCAATTGGTCTGAGATAATATCTCATTGTAGTTTTGATTTGCATTTCTCTAATAATGGAACATAGTCTCATGTTGAACCATGTAGAAGAAAGTGTTAAGATCTTTGGAATTTCTTGGGAAGTTTTAGGCAGTTTCTTGGGATGTCTGATGGGCTTTTTCAAGAACATGCCATGCTTGTTCCACTGTGGTGGTATGTACAGTTCTTATTTGAGCTGCTTGGATGAGCATCCATGCCCATTAGTTTTGAATTTGAGAAAATTTACTCTCAAATCCCTCTGGCTAATGAAGATGGAGGGGTCAAATATCATTTGTCGCTGTTTATCTAGGTAATGTACTTGCATTTTGTAAGCTCTTAGGAGTATTATCAGAGAATCCTTAAGAGATTGAGAAGTAGAATAACAGTTGTCCTTTGACAAGAGCCAGTCCTGATGAACAAATAGGTAAGTCGTATACTGGGTCAGGAAGATCCCCTGGAGAAGGAAATGGTAACCCACTACAGTATTCTTGCCTGGGGAATCCCATGGATGGAGAAGCCTGGTAGGCTACAGTCCACGGGGTCGCAAAGAGTCGGACACGACTGAGCGACTTTACTTTCTTTCTTTTCTTTCTTTCTATACTGTTATAATAAGGGGCACGTCAAACACCCACTTCACCAGATAGCATTCAAACTTTTAGAGAATTAAAACTATTCATAGGGTCAAGTGGCTATGCTCTTAAGTTTATAAAAGAAAAAAAAATGTTTTCAGTGTTGTAAAACCTTTAATTACTATGTAAATTATCTCAAGGCCGTGATACCAATAAGAATTAGGAGGTGTCCAATCTCCAGGGAGCCAGGACTCTGATAGTTTAGTCTATAGAACTCGCTGGTGAGAAGTATGTGAGAGTCAGATAGGCTCCTGAGACAGTCCTCAGCTTCTGCTTTTGATTTAGCCCTTCCTTGTCTTGTTAAAACTCTTTTTACTAGGTAATTTTGAATTGAGGCCTTAGGGGCCATACTGGATTGAGACAAAGAAAAAAAAATATAACTGTGGTCAAAATATAGCTATCTGATAGTGACACTCCATACTTTATTTACACATCATACTTTCTGCCTCGTGACAAACAGGACCAGACATATGTGTGTGGGTCTTTTTTCAGGTGTGCATAAATAATAGAATACTTACCATGCCTACACATAGTAAACTAAACAGATTTTGTTGACTTGATGTCAGTATTTATAATAAAACCTGCTCAGCAACAAGGATCTGGAGGCTCTCTTTCAGTGATACCAACCTAAATGCATTCAGAGAGAGAGCGAGGAGGGAAGAACCATGTGAGACTTTAAAAATGTTGGTCATGCAACTTCAGAGACATGGCAGAAAGCTTGGGACTGTGGCAGACCACTGACTGTGCCCTTGATGGCTGCAACCTGGGTTCTGGGATAATTAGCTGTCTGGTAGTAAAAGAGCAGATGAAACACACAAAAACACTACCAACCATCTAAAAAATACTTAGCCCACCTGATATGCATCAAGATTAAAAAAGGGAAACAGCTTTCCATTCAGTATCTGAAAATTACTACTCTGAAACATCAAGGACTAAAGAACATTAGTTGAAAGATGAGTAAGAAGGAGAAGAGAGAGAGAATGACACACTAGAGAGGTCAGTTAGCCTCCATCCCAAGGATATAACCCTTATGCCCTTCCCTGTGGCTCAGATGGTAAAGAAACTGCCTGCAATGTGGAAGACTGGCATCGGATCCCTGGGTTGGGAAGATCCTCTGGAGAAGAAAATGGCAACCCAGTCTGGTATTCTTGCCTAGAGAATCCCATGGACAGAGGAGCCTGATAGGCTACAGTCCATAGGGTTGCGAAGAGTCAGACATGACTGAGCTATTGACACTTTAAACTAGTCAGTGTACACAAGGAATTCCTAGTGAACGTGTGAAATCCAATGGAGACAGGTACACACTCTTGGGGAGAAGTCACCAAGGAGATGAGGTGATCAAGAACTTGCCTGACATCCAACTCACCACTACTGATGCTCATAGATTACTTCCAGCTAATGGTGTTATTATTTTGAGTACAGGAGCTAAAGTTCCAGGGAACAAATTCCCAGAATGGAATCCTTGTATCTCAGCTGTAAGACTGCTGCCTCTCTACCTTCTGAGAATGATCACTTGGTGGCTGGAGAGTCAGTACCACTGAGTTCTACCTCATGGGTTGTGCAGTACCCTATGGTGCAGTGTGAGGATGGACATTCACATCATACACATCGATGCGAATATTTTTTGCAAGAATGCCCTGACAGAAGCCATGCATCTTATTCTAAAACAACCAGTTTATTGCAACAAATGTCCAGTAAATGCAATACAATGTCTTGAGACTGGTTCACTTTTCTAATTTGCATAAAGGCACTAGCATAGCACCTACTGTTTCTCCTTTAAGAAAGACCCCAAGACTATTCTCAGTGTGTGAATAGCCTGTCCTTGGGGGAAAAAAAGTAAATAATATGTGTGTTTTATTTTTGTGGGAGATTGTGTGTCTCTCTGACACACGTTATCTCTTGTTGTTAAATTAGTTTTCTATCCTATCTTGATATTGCCCATGTTTCTGGGACCAAGGTGGTAAATTACATGGAAACTGAAATGTATTCATGAAGTCCAAAATTTCAGTATGGATCAAAACACACATGGAAGATCTAGGCCCAGCTTTAAAGTCCCAGAATATATTTTTGAAATATGAACCTGCTTGGGACTCAGGTGCTGCTGCTTTATGTGTCAGATATCCACAACAAAGTTAAAATATACTTTTCTTTTTTAATAGACTGCTACATGAAATAGCAGTTAAAGAGCGTAGACTCTGGAGCCCAGATCACCTGGATTAAAATCCCATTTTCCTTTCTCAATAGCTCTATGCCTTTGGGCAAATCATTGAAACTTTCTTTGCTTCAGTTTCTTCCAATATAAAATGGAATTGAGACTATTAATATATTTATAGGTCTAATGTAAAGATTAAATGAATTGATATAAGAAAAGCATTTGAACCAAACCAACCTACTAGCACAACATAATTCTTTGCTGCTTCCATTACTACTACTACTATTAAATAATAGTAGCAATAGTGATTGTATTTTTTTCATATGTTCTTTACATCAATTAAGAAATGCATGTGGAAATTTTGTGCTAGAGAGAAAATACTTGTGCCTATGTGAGCATTTTGACATTCTACAAATTAATGTTACTAACTTACTTACTGATTTTTCATTTACATTGTTTCAAAGTACCTTTACAGTATAGTGGGTAGCTGCCCATCTTTGCTAACCTTTTGGACACAGCTTTGAATCTATGTCCATGAAAACTTTCTATAAGTGTTTCTTACCCTGTCTGGCACAGTTATGACAGTGTTCACTGCTGCTGCTGCTAAGTCACTTCAGTCGTGTCCGACTCTGTGCGACCCCATAGCCCACCAGGCTCCCCTGTCCCTGGGATTCACTATCATGTCCATATCTAAGGCGGATAGAGACATAGATTGACTCTAGTGTCCATCTCTTTTCTATCTTATAACAAAATTCATGGGGGAAAAACTAATATTTAAATCTAAAAGGTAGAATCTTAGTCTCTGATATGAAGTTTTCAATGTCTAAGTCTGGTCATATCCAAAATTAAGATTCCATTTTTTTAGATTTAAATAACAGTTTTTATTCTATACATGTTTTTTAAAGAAAGCAAGAAGAGATGAATACTATATATGTATTCTTAATTCATGAGATAAGTCACACATTTGACAAGAAACTTTTTTACAGTTTCACTTACTAGTTCAATAACTTGGACTGTAGTAGAATGTTCTAGGCAGGGGGAAAAAATCTTCAAAAGAAACCAATTTCTTGGTCATTTGCCTTTATTCTAGCTTTATTTTATACTTCAGGTAAGTGATTTGAAGTGATACTAAATAGGTGAGATTTTAAATTTAACATAAAACAGAATAAAAATTAATTTAAAAAATAATAATGTAAAATAGCACTGCAGTAATTTATTGATGACCAAATTTTATCCAAGACTGTGGACTTCAGAGAATTGTTAACTGGGTGGCTCTCATTGTTGATGGCATTGACTTTAACTGCATGCTGCAGTTTTTTTATTTGAATGGCAAAAATACGTAATATAGCTAAGTCATCCAACAAGGAACATTTTAATTCCTATTAGAAGGTATTCTTTACTTATAATGTGATAAAAGGTGATACGCCTTTAAACCTGAGCAATCCAACACTTTGTGTCTTATTTAAACTATTGTTGTGTTAGCATGGGCCTTCCCTGATGGCTCAATGGGTAAAGAACCCACTTGCCAGTGTAGGAGACACAGGAGACTCAGTTTGATAATGGGGTCATGAAGATCCCCTGGAGGAGAGCATGACAACTCACTTTAGTATTCTTACCTCAAAAATCCCATGGACAGAGGAGCCTGGGGGACTACAGTCCATGGAGTCACAAGGAGTCAGACACAACTGAACACGCATGCACACGCACCCTAATCCAGTATAATCTCATTTTAACTTGATTATATCTACACCAATATTATTTCCAAATAAAGTCACATCCTGCACCATATATAAATAGGCAATAAAGGTATGCCCCTGTCTGGCTGGTTCTTTAACTGCTGTGTTCCTGATTCAGCTGCTAAATTACTTATTGCTTTGAATAAATCCTTTTAATCCCTTTACCCTTCTTTTCCTAGGATGTGGTGGCTTAGATGGTAAAGTGCCTGCCTGCAATGCAGGAGACCTGGGTTTGATCCCTGGGTTGAGAAGATTCCCTGGAGGAGGAAATGGCAACCCACGCCAGTACTCTTGCCTGGAAAATTCCATGGACAGAGAAGCCTTGTAGGCTACAGTCCATGGGGTTGCAAAGAGTCAGACATGACTGAGCCACTTCACTTCATTTCAAAATTCAACTATGGATTCCAGCTCACTGTGGTTTTGTTTATATTCTTCTAATAGTGCTCAAGCTTGAGGTTTTTACTTTTAAATGATTTCAACTCATCTTTCTGGTTTCTCAATGGTTTTTCTATTAATTTGCAATCTCTGCTTTTAGAAGAACATAAAATATTAAAACATGATTGAAAAAATGTTCTTTCTTACCAACAACTACTAATGTAATATTTATGACACTTTTCAATAGAAATCAATTACTTGAGATGTCAAAGATATAAAGAGTAGTCTTTAATTGTTGAGATGACCTCTATTTTGCATCATAGACCTGACCCAAAGTAGTCCATGAATATTTTCATGCTCCAAATTTTAATACAAGTGGTTTTAGCATCTCCACAACTGTATTACTCTATGTACCAAAGTCTCCCATATCATATGAAGACATTTAAGCCATCGGATAAACATACAAGTTGAAACAGAAGACTGAGTTTCCTTTTCCAGGTCCTTTTATGCTGCCACAATAAGAATGTTTTATTCTGTCACTGAATCTCAAACTCTTTCCATGAAATTAGCTTATTTCCTTTTTGTTAATATGCCAGGTAATACTGTTTCCTTTGAAACATAGCAATTTCATTTTATTTCAGAACATTTTTAATAAAGTTAAATGCCATGAAAAAGGTATGTAGTCCTTTAGAGTAACTAAGATTGATAGCAAAAGTATTTCAGTCATTCAGAGAGAGAGAAAATTAAGAGTTTCTCTGATAAAAGTCGGCATCTATAGGTCCTCTGTCAACTGAACCATGCACATTTATGTTCCATGTTTCTGAAACTTGTCATCATCAACACATATCAATTATAGGTATTATTAAAGAAAATTATGTGCTTTACAATCTAAGTTGTTATGGACAGTTTGAAAGAGGAAAGTCATTAGATTTGCGGGGAAGACTCTGAAGATATGACTTAAAAGGATGAAGGCGGTAAGAGAATGAACACGTTACACACATGACAACTGGCAGTAATTCAAAGAAGATATTGTTGGTTGGTTGATTTTAATAATTATAATCTTTGAGTATATTTATAAACTTAACTAGAGAGAAATTAACAGAGATAAAGACTCCAGACACAAAAGCGAGCCAGCTTAATCTGATGGCCCCTGAGAAAGCAAATGTTAGTGAACTCAAAAGTAAATGAAGAAGATAATACAATTGTCATGCATGCTACGTGCTATGTCACTTCAGTTGTGTCCGACTCTTTGTGACCCCATGGACTGTAGCCCTCCAGGCTCTTCTGTCCATGAGATTTTCCAGGCAAGAATACTGGAATGGGTTGTCATGCCCTCCTCCAGGGGATCTTCCCTACCCAGGGATTGAACCGATGTCTCTTACTATCACGTGGTAGTAACCTTTTCTCTGGGAAAAAAAAAGAGAGAGAGAGAGAGAGAGCATTTTAAAACAACTTTAAGAGAGTAGGACGAAAAACTGAAGGAGTTTGCATCTTATGACCTCTATCTTCCCATGGAGGTTGAAGGTAAATTAATTTACTAACTGGGATCCAGTGCTGAGTGAAGGCATAGATGGAGTTTTGGGGAGGTCAAAAATAACTGAGCATTTGATTCAGGATTTGAAACATCAAATCTGTTTACATAGCCAGGCATTATGTCCTTTCAACTTGCCTTGTTTGCACTTCTAATACTCACTCCATGGACATGGATTTGAACTTTTAGACTGAATTGGTTTACATTTATGTAGACATAGCTTCAGTTCTTCAAATGTTGTGTTTCTTTAATGTTGCCTGTTTCCCCTGCACATTTCAAGGGTTTTTCTAATTCACATGTAGATTTGTATTAAATATCCAGTTTCTTTATTAGAATAAGACCTGTAATTCTGGAATTGCACTATCCAGTATTGTAGCTACTATCTCCATGTAACTACTTAAATTTAAAATTTAAGAAAATTAAAAAGTATTCCCTTATGTTCACTAGTCACATTGTACATGCTTAGTAGCCACATGTGGCTGTTTGCTAACATGTTTAATCATGTAGATATATTTCCATCCTTGCAGAAAGTTCTGTTGAATGCTAGCGGTCTAGAATGATGACATTCCTACTTGGGCAATTTTTACTTAAGATGATCTATTATAAGGATGTTTATTGGTGATTTTAAATTCCTGACAAAGTGATTTCCTGTCTGCATGCTATTCCCAAGTTCATAGATGAAAGAAGTATATATGCAAAACTATTAGAAGGTTGAGCCTCTGGGGTCCTAATATTTATAAAACTATTCTTTGACTTGTACTGGCAATTCAACCCCAATCCTAATTTCATGTTGGAGGACTTTAAGTAATTCTTCATCTTACCAGCCTTCCTTTTTGACTCATTCTTGATCCTGAATCCCAGCTAGAGTGAATGAGGTTCTAAATTATTCCTCAGGGCTTCAGCCATACTTTTAAACTCCATCAGT